>NC_028639.1:68697880-68840478 GCF_001406875.1 Solanum pennellii
GGTGGGTGGGTGGGGCTGTCAGGGATCGAATGAAAAATAAAATTTTGAAATTGAAAATATTTTTTTCAAATTAATGTTTTTCCCCAAAAAAAAGATAATTTGAAATTGGAGGAGAGTTTTGGAAAATGTTTTCCTTAATTTTTGAAGGGAAGTCATTTTCCTTAATTTTGAGGAAAATGAGTTGATTTGAAAAGCATTTTTCAAGATTTTGTCCCAACCAAACATGAGAAAATTGGAAAACATTTTCCAGAAAATGTTTTCCTTCATACCAAACACACTCTTAGTCTTAATTCAAACTATGTTGATGAGGAAATTTGTAATATAAAAACATGTTAAATAGATTTTCTGTGTGTAAATCTAAATTAGATTGAGCAATGAATTATGAAACAAGCTAGATAATAGAAGGAAAAAAAGAGACAATATTGTATAGGTTTTGCTTCTTTATATTTTTTCTTTTGAAATTTTAAAATAATTCGCAAGTTCTATAATTTTCGTCATAACTTTTTGTCTTTCGATAAACACTTTATACACATTAAATAAATTTTATACTGTATAATAATTTACAAATCACACGAAACTTTTTAAACTGTCCCTGAAAAATCCTCATACATCTTTCCCTTTTTTTTGTCTCGTGTATTGTCGTGCGAAGCTTAGGCATGAAGTCTTTGTTTACTTTTCTAAAAATAAAATCTTACTCTTTTTTTCTTTAGTTTTATTGGTTGTCGTTGTGTGGTACTCCTTCGTCACAATTTACATGATTCTTTTTCATTTTTAAAAAAATTAATTAGTTAAGTTTTAAATAAAATTTAATTAAATTCAATTCATACTACCATTTTAATAAAAAATCATTTTTTTTAAATTTTAACTTGACACATACTTTTAAAATTTAACAAAGATTTTTAAATTGAATTTTATAATCTTAAATTAAACACCTTCATTTATTTTAACTTTTTTTTTATCTCATATTCTTTTTTATTCAATTTTAAGATGAATTATTTTTTCCCTTTTTGGAAATTTCTATATTAAAGGATATCTTAATATATTTTATATATTTTTAACTAAAAACATAAAATTAATTTTTTTTATATATATTTTAAAACTCATATCAAGCTAAAATCAAATCAACAAAATAAATACATAAAAGTATAAGCTACCTATTCTTCTCACATCAATTTTATTTTTCTTTAGGTTTATTGGTTGGTGTAGTTTCTGATTATTATTAGTTTTAATAATTATATATAATAAAAACGTTTATCACATGAAAATTTAAGATAAAAATTAATATTTTTACAAAAATATACTTTTATATCCATCTTCCTAATGTGTTTAATTTTATTAAAAAAAATATTTTATGAAATAAAATAATATATTTTATTAAGATAACATTTACTTTTAAGTTCTCCCCTCAAAGACTCAAGTCTGTGGTGAGGACCAGAAAAAAGTAGTGTATGTGGATGATTGTATAGTGATTTGTGGGTCATATGATAACAGTGATGCCAATCCTTTAGCACCTGAAAAAGTTGGATCCAACCTGACAATAATAATCTCTTAAAAGAGGATTGAGAAAGTGATATTTATATTAAAGTCTGATTTAATTTAATAAATTTGAAATTTAAAATTCTTTTAAAAGCAGAATTTCAAATTCATACTCATTATAAACGCATTGTTCGTACCCTTTGAAAAGATTAAATTAAAGAATACTAGATTACTATTATTGATTTTTTGAACTAATGATTTTTTTGTAAAATTATGTATGTTTGGAATCACGTAATAACATGAAATCACAATTATTTATTTGTAACAGTAAAATTTATATAATGTAATGTATTAATGTGGCGTAACAGATTATTTTAATACCTTTTTTATGAATTATAATTTACTTATTTGAAAAGATAAATATAATATATAGTTGAGAATTTTTTTTGATATTTTTCACTCAATATGAGGTTTTCGTGTTTATTAAAAAAAATATAGATTAAAAACTCTAAATTACATATTGAATTTAATTTCACATCATGCGATTTAAATCATACCAAACGGGCCCATATAATTATTCATTTCTCTTTTTTTTTTTTTTTCTTTTTGTGCTTTTTTTTAGAAAAAATAAAAATCAAAGAGCTTGCTTAATTTGTTTCTCTAGAAACACAATTATTTGCATCTTTATTTATTCAGAAATCATCCTTCCCTTTTGTTTATTTCTGTTTTATTCCTTCACCAAAATTCTTTGTTTTATTCAGAAAAAGGAAACCATTATTTTTCCTTTTTGGATAATCCGTTCATTGAACGTCCTTAGTAAGCATCACTGCAAAAGCTTCCATTAAATATATTTTGGAAAATGTGCGAAGTGACTCTGATAGATCGATAGTAACATAGTTTATTCAAATTTTAATGTGAGTATATACTAAATAAAATCATGTCTAAAGCGAATTGTATTTTTAATGTGAATTATATCATATTTAGTTTATTCAGAATGAAATATAATAAAAAAAATTGAATCGAATCAGATGTGAGTTGATTTATTTGGTTATTTGATGAACATGAATTAAGTTAAAAATTTTCTCTCTCTCTATCAATGTTTATATTTATCATTTAATTAAAATTTATAATCTAGAAAGACTACTTAATTTTTTGTATGACTATAAATTATTGAATCGAAAAAAAAAATGTTATTGTTAGTAATAGTTATCAATTACACAAAATGATTTGTTTTGGACAATTAAATTAAGCATAAGTGGTACACTTCATAAGTATTATTGTAGCTTTGTTTATCAGTGATTGGAAGAAAACAATCTCAAAACATGAAGGGCCTAAGGTTTTAAAATCTTCCACGTAATGGGGTAAGTAGAAAGTAGTCTCTTTTTAATTGAAAAAAGGTGTAAAATTGCCAAGATAAAAATGTCATATTCTCATTAGCAATAGGAAAGAAATTCATCGATATACGTGAGTCACTTTGAAATGACATAAATATATATAAATTTCTTTATAACAAAAAGTATATTATCTTTAAATAATAAAATTAAAAGGTATATTAAATTTTAAAAAAAAATATATATATATGCATGAAAATAAACTTTTATGACCCCTCAATATAATTCAAATAAAAAATATGTAATATAATTTTCAAATCTTTTATCCCCAAAAAGATCAAATCTCTTACATAAATTTTTTTTATAAAAATAAAAATAAGTTTGTAAACAACTACGTCATCAAATCTTCAAGAAGGTTGTAATAAGGTATAACAATATGATCATCAACGAATATGGTATAATAAATGAGATTGTTCCTTTCTCAACTAAGTATTTCAAATTCAAGTTCAAAATATAAAATAAACTTTAATAAAGAGTGTTTCCTCCCAAATAAAATCATATTCGATATAAATTCAAAATAATAAAATTCTAATGCGATTATCAAGAGCATGTGGAATGTTATTAGTTGAGGGCTATTTTCACTGACTTTTCAAAAGCCAGTGTCCCTTTTTCCTCGAGTTTCTACGGACACCAAAATTTCTTGGGTACTAACATACCATTTTGTATATTGCACTAGAAAATATTAAATCTTAATCAATTATACAATATTGATATTTCAATTAAGATATTACTTAAGTTTTAAACATTTGAGTAATTAATTTTCTATTAATTCTAATTAATATTTTCATAGTATTACAGTAATATTATATGAATTTTATATGTAACTATATATTTCAGTGTAAAATTCGATTTTTAATTTTTCCTTTATGAATATCAAATGCCAAAAAATGTTAAAATGCATACAAAACAGTATGGTACCAAGTTGTGGTATCAAAAAATTTGATATAATAATTCGGTATCTATCATAAGAAGTGCCCAACATTATTATTTAAAGGCTAAAGTTTGCAAATCTTTCACATTATTAGTGCGTAGGGATAATTTTGATTCAAACTTTATATTTATTTTTTAAAATTTATTGAATATGTATAAATTATTAATTTAGAATAAGTTACTTTAAAAAGATAGAACTAAGAACTCAAAGAAGTTGTGAAGCTTTTTTTAACAAGAAAATGAACTCTTTAGTTGGTAGAATAATTGGGGTTAGCCACTAAATGGATCACCAGTGGTTTTATTCTCCTACTTATTGCTAATAGTCAACCTAAATTTTGAGTACTTAATAGGATTTAAACTTGGAACATAATGAAACTAAGTAATTAATTAAGAGTTTTTCCTATTTAGTGGACCTTATGCATAGCACTTGTCCTCCTATCTCTTAATTGGTGGACATCATACATTTTCCACCATTTGATTGATTATGATACTTTCCAAATTCCTCCTCAACCAAAAAGATTATACAAAAAATGAAAAGTCATGTTTTGCTAAGCTTAATTAATAATTAGGATGTTTTCATAGGATATCACTGAATATGATATTGTTAAATATTCAAAGAAGGACGTTAAATCAGACACGCAAATAAAAAAAAATTGAAATAGATGGAATAATAAGTTTCTCTGTTTAGACAAATAAAAAAAGTGATAGAGCGTTAATAGGAATATAGAGAAAAGGCAAATTGATTGAATGAGATATGTAATGATCATTATATCAAAGGTTCGATTCGACGATAATCACACTCTTTTATCTTCTCCTTCTTTGGGCCTTCACCCATGACCCCTTGTTTCTATATTCCCAAACCCAAAAATAAATTAAAATTTTTTGTCAATAACGCTATATGTTCATGTTTGCAACGTGTTAAACAAATATTCAAAATCGAATAATATGCTGCAATTTACTGCCAAACAGTAATTAGTAAGGCCCAAAAAGCAATTATAGAGGCCTCATATTAAAATGGGCAAATTACAAGTAAGCATACTTTTAAAGTAAACTTACAATCTATCCAAAGTTTATAATTACAAAAATCTCTCAAAATGCATATATAATATAAGCGTTGATACATTAATCTAATGCTCTGTTCATCGACCGTTTTCTTCCATAGCCACACATTCAAGAATTTTCAAGAAGAGAAATGAAGGCTCAGACATTTGTTATTACTGCAAGGTTTCCTTTTGGATATTTGGACTTACACTTGGACCTCTTGGACCACCAGATGCATTTGGGTTCAACCGGTTTATTTTTGGGCTTTGTATTGCATATACACAGATCCAATAAACTATTTGTAGTTAACATTAGGTTTTACAACTAGCAATGTGTTTTTTATTTTCTTGTATATATTTTGTTTGTTGGAAATAGGTCAATTAGAAATGGACATGTGTCCAGTTGGTTAGTAGAAAGATTCTTTAGCTCTTGTATAAATAGGACACCTTTTGTACAGTTTTTGATCATCAGAATATAAAGAGAAGGAAATTTTCTATTCTACTGGGTATTAACTTTTGCATGCGCGAGATACATTAATCGTTAAGTAAGAGATATTACATTTTATATATGATATACTAATTTGATATGCAAGATACACAAATCTGATGGGCGAGGTACATTTTATACATGATATGCTAATGTGATGCGCGAGATACATTAATATGATGCGCGAAAATGAGGAATTTTACACATTTATAAAACTTATATGGGATATGATAATAAGTAAACTAAAAGGTAGATTTCCATAATTAATCCTAAAATCAATAGATAAGTAGGGTGGTTAATGGTTTCTTTCGATAGATCTTTTTATTAAATCTGTATCATATTAATTTTTTATTATACTAGTTTGTATGATTAGTATTAGACTTTTTAATATAATTTCAATCATCTTGATGTTTTTCCAATATTACCATCATTTGGTTAACTTTTAATTTATTTCTTAATACGTCATAGGTACTAATCTTTTGGGTCAATTTAAAGAATGGATCATGAATTTTAGGACTTAACCCACACAAATATCGAACAAGTGTAAGATCGTTGAAGCACATTTGTGAATAGTTCTCTTGGAGTCGGTAGCAATAATAGTTAAAAACGATATGGTAAACAATTTGTGCATTGTTTTTTTTTTATCGTTGTCATCGCTCAATTCGAATAAATTGTATTGAATCAATTAGATGTTGATGAAAAAAAAAAGAAACTTTATTCATACTAGATTGGCCCAAAAAAAAACATACCAAAATATAACAAAGCCTATAGACGTTGCAATAGAAGAATATACACCTATTTGAAAGATGTATTTTCAATGAGATATAATTTGATTATTATTAACAAATCCAAAAACCGTATCGATAAATTCAATTATCAATTGGGTGAAAACGAAAAGCAAGTAATGGGGTACAATTACGTTGAGAATTCAACTTATTAGGAATAAATATAGGCCTATGTTTTTATTTTTATGTGAAAAAAATCTTTTAAGACTTTATTTGCTAAACTTTCAATTTACTTGTAAGTTGTAAACATCAAATAAAATGTGAATCACGTGTCTAAATCATTCTTTTTTTGAGAGAGAGAGAGAGACGTGTAATACCTAATAAAAATCTCTATAAACCAAATTTTAACACTTCTTTTCTCTTCATTAAGCATCACTATTCACGCAAAGTTTGAAAAAAAAAATATATTCAGAATCTAAAACTTGAAAGTCGATGAGCAATTCACATACCATTTCTTTGTAATAAAAAGTTGTATATCGATGTATATCATAACCCCCGACATCACAGCCCAAATAGTGATTGTAATTCGATGATGGCTTCTCATAAAATAAAATAAAAAGTAATTTGAAGGGTATTGTTTTTATTTTAAATTTTTGAATTATATAACTTAAATCTTCATGATTATTAATAAGATTTTTGACAACAAAATCCAACATTTTATACTACAACAAATAACTAACATTTCTTAATATAATAAATATTTTAGAAAATTATAAATTATAAGCATAAAAATAAAATATTTATTTTAATTTAGTGACAAAATATGATATTGACTATATTTTAAAGTTGCATTGTTTGGTATTCTTGCACGGTCGCATATTCCGTGTTAAAATTTGTTATTATAATTATAGTTTGTTATAACAATACTAAATTCATTTATGGTATTATGACAAAAAGAGAATGTGAATAATATACCAAACTTATGCAAAATTTTGATTTCAATAACGATTCTAGTTATTTAATTATAATAATGTCAACGAAATATAGTGCAAGAATAGAGTTGATATCCCCTGTTTCACATACAAAGTTTCTTTATGTTCTTACTGCTTCTTTATATTTAAATTTGATCTTTGGATTGAAGCGATGAATTTGTGCCTTTTAATTTAACTTTAAGTATCGAAAATTGGACTGAAAAGCAAGTCAATCCTAATTAATATTTTAAGGCTTCTTATTCATTAATATTGTTAAGAGATTAGTTGAAGTTGAATGACATAGGCCACTCAATTTAAAGAACTTATCTAGTAAAATCACTGAACTTTATTTTATATCAATAAAAATACTCAATTTTTACATTTGTGTCAATAAAATCACTTAACATATGTATATGTATCAATAAAATCAATCAACTAAATTGAGAGAATGTGAAAATTATTTTTATACCATGAAAAATAAACCCCATAAGTAAATTAAATTCTAAAAAAACACATTAAGAAATTTTATGGCAAATTTAATTAGTAAAATAAATACTCTTATGATATTATAATAAATAAATATACAATAATATCATATGAAATTTCGTGCTCTACAATTCATTTCTAGCTAAACAGGTTAAGTATCCATCATTTTCCATGAAACTAAAGTGTTCCACAAATAATTTTATAAAAAAAATATTAAAAACGAAACAAAACGAAAGTTCGATACTCACTTTTTTTTTCCTGAAAAATACTCACCAAATGCGATGTATTCTGAAATTCGCCGTAAAGAGAGCATAATTTTTTTTAAAAATAAATCCTCACAACTTTTCGAAATAGAAACATAAAAATTCGTAGACAGAAGTGGAAGAATACAATTGAATTTTGTGGCCTTTGAGTTTTCGTTATGAATTCGTTTTGAGTATTAGCGTATATTTGTTTATTGTAATGTAATATCATAAGTGTATTTGTTTAACTAATTAAGTTTATCTTTAATTTTTTTATTGAGTTTTAAATTTTTTATTTATTGCACAGTTTATGTTTACATGTTATAAAACCTTATTTTAATGATAAATTTAATTGAGTGATCTTATTGATATAAAACAAGTGATTTTATTAATATAAAATAATGTCAGAGTGAACTTTTAAGATATTAACTCTCCAAGAATATGAATTAAAACGTGAATGATTCTTTCATTAGGAATTGACTTTAACATAAAAAGAAAACTTGCTCAATAATCATGTCATGAAAATCGGAGCGGATTTTTCCTATTGGTAAATTGAATAACAGAAACATAACTATTTTTTGTGAAAAAATCGTAATAAAATGAAAGGCAACTATATATTAAAAACTGCTCTAAGTTACAAAGTTTCATCATTCTTATCCTTTTCATTTCTCTAACCTAAAATTTTCACTAACTAAACATTGAATTGCAAAAGAAATTGGTGGAGAGCTTTTTTTTATTTTTTATTTTTTATTTTTATGTGTGGACATCTTTTTCTCTTTCTTTTTCACTTTGCTTAATTCATTACCATTTTGTTTAGCGTTCACTTTGATTATTTTGATTTCAGAAAAATAAGATTCTAACTTAAAAATAGAAAAAAAAAATAAATTCTTAAAAATATAATAGATGATAATTCATACTTTTCAATATAGAAACATGTATTATAAAACCAATAGAGTCTTAAGAGTAGCAATAATTGAAAGCAGCTGATTTATATGATATAAGAAACGATAGTTTTTCGAAATTTTAATTCGGACTTATGTATTTAGACCTTATTTTTGTTTACTTAATTCTAGACACTTTAAAATGTTGCATTTCATTCATCTACACCAGAAGATTTATCAACTCATATAGAGCACAAATAAGTAGGGTCTTCTTAAAAAGGCATATATAGGAGTAACTTGCAACGAAAGAAAGAAGACTTTCTTCCTTTTAATAATATATTAAATGACATAACTAAGAATTAAAAGAGGAAAGTTAGAAACATTGGTATCGGATGGAAAATAATGTCGCAAAAATCTTATCATTTTAAACATGTCACTTGAAAGTTATAATTAAAGAATTGAGAAAAAATGACATTCTTTTTTGAATAGACAGAAGAAATAAATTGATATAAAGGAGTAATATTTCGAGATAGATTACAGTTTTAACTTTTAAATTGTCTTTAGTGTCCAATACTAAAATATTATCATAATTAAATATGAATTTGTTAATTTCAATATATTACGTTATGATTTTTGACCACTAGCTAACGAATTGCTAAAATTTGAGCTATAAATATTAAAAAGATCCTGGCGGTTCATCGAGATTTCTGGCAAAGTCTTGACAATTTTGTTTTAAATTCCAGCAATTGCAGATTTTGTTATTTTTACACCACCAAAAAACGAAACGGTTATATTGGAAGATGTTATTATTCAACAATAATTGCGGTGAGTTAAAGGCCCAATAATTAATTTACGAATGACGACAACAATAATATTGATCTAAGCTAGCATTGGAACTCTGCAAAAAAAAAAAACTTTTCAAGTGCTGTAAAATCTATTTTCGAGATTTTAAAGTTATATATTAAGAAACTAAAATTTCATAACGTTTAAAACAATTGATCTAGTTTCATGTTGGTATTACATTGAATAAGTCTCAGAAACGCTAATCCCTTCCGTATAATACCAAAAAAAAATCAGCCAACCGCCCACTTTCGATGAACAATATCGTAGCAATAACATGTGGGGTCAAATATTGCATCACCAATACTAAAGCATAAACTGCTCGTTTTTTCTTTCTCGCAAATGGGGGAGTAAAGATATTAACAAAATGGATGGCAATTTACTTTTTCGTCAAACATGAATTGATCAGGGAACTATTACAACTATCTATCACATTGGATCTTACTCTAACACAACTTCGGGGTTGCAAAGCAAAAAATATAAAAATAAGAGATACATGTTAAAGGGGAATTAAGCTGAACTTCAAAGACTAATTTGTTAGAAGATACCATTTTCATCCCATGAATCAACAGAGCAGCAGATAGTCCCTCATTGTGTCACATTTGCCTTTGGTTAGTGGATATCGATCTTTCAAGGTTTCATTCTCCCTGGCTTATGTCCATATGTTCTTCAAGAAAATTGTTCAACAACTCTTGTGGCAAGCACAGCATCCTCCATCTCGTTGCTCGAAGTTAATCGAGCTTGTGCTGGATGAGTTCCCAGTTGATCCTTTGCTTTGCTGCTAAACAAAAGGACATGTCAGATAACAAGGATTTGTGAATATGGGCGTCCTAGTTTTGGCACAACATATAGTAGTAATCTTATACTAGTAGGATGTTTATGAAGGGGACTAAGCTATGTTGAAACTGCAGCAGGTACTGCTTCATACACTGATAATGGAACGAAAAATTAAGGGATGAATCAACTAAGTTCTCTGTGTTTTAAGAGTGGCGGAACAAGGTTTTTCGCTAAGGGGATTCGAAATAGGAAGAAGATGGGTTTCAATATCTAATATCCACTATATATACATTGAAAACAATAATTTAACCCCCTTCCCATATCCACATTTTTTAGAACAAAAGATTTCTTGGAAGTAGAAGATCCATACCTTGTTCTTGCAGGATTTGATGATTGCAGTTAACAACTCGTCTCCTGCTAGTTTCCTCACTTGCTGAATCAAGTCTCGTCTTGTGATCTTTCTCCCCTGTTAACAGAACTAGATATGAGCAACTATACTTGAAAAAAAAATATTCATACACGGCAAAAATAGAGAGTTAAGCGCATACCTTATGATCATTATGATACTTCGTAATCAATTTGACGGTCTGAGGCGGCAAGAATTTCGATAGAGCAGAAATCAGTGCAGGAAATGTAATCCAAGGTGATTTTGGGTTCTGAATAGGAACTGCATTCCTTTGAGACTCTGCAGAAATTAGAACAAGAATTAACAATCTAGCACAATCCTCTAAACATTCCAATTCTCTCAAGGCACTGCTTAAGTGTTCACCTTTAGCATGTGAGATGACTCTGAAGCTGACCAAAAATTCTGGGAAAACGTAACTGTTCATGTGAGTACTCCAGACGATAAACTTTCTAGGAGATGATAAATTATCAACCCCTGTATCATATTCCTCAGAACTCGGATGGCACTGTCCTGATCCAGGATGAACAACTTCAGTTTTTCCCAGTATTACGCGACAAAGCAATAGATGCCTTACTCCATTTTTATCAGGAACAGCAGCTTGCAGGCTGCAAAAAATTCATGAAGCAGTTAAGAATGAAAAAAAAAAAGAATCATAATCTAGAACAGACGAATTAAAGAAGAGGGTAAATTTAAGTACCAATCGTGTGAATTATCATCCGGAGAAAGGCATATGGCTTGAGAATAAGCTCCATTTTTTGATGGATGAGAAAATCCATGTGAAAATATATTGCTAATCTCATCTTTCGAACCTCCAAACCAAGCATACTTCACATTAGCATTCCCACCGCACTTCTTCTCCACCGCTTTAGAGAAAATAAGAAACGATTGAAGCTTCGCTTGCTTGACAAAACTAGAGCAAGTCTCCTTCTGAATTGCCGTAATTTCAGTCGATAATCCAAAACAACCCAAACCCGATAGGAACTTGTTGCTAATAATACCATATACCTTATCGCCTTCATCAATTCTCATCAAACCAGAACTTCTCTCTTCATGTACCGAACCAACAACCGAACTCTCCGAATCGGAAACTTCTGGATCTTGCACGTCATCGGCGCTTGAACTTGTAGATTGGGCAAATTGATTTCCAAATCCTGAATGAGCCATAAACTTGTGATGCGGTGAGTACCGTTGAACTACTGCTGCTGCTTCCTCACGCAGAAAGGAGAAGAACTGAGGCTTCACAAAGTTCTCCATTGCAGAACAATCCGAACAAGTAACTAAAAAAAATTATTCGAATCTAACAAGTGTTCGATCAATTCCCGTAGAGAATTTGATTCTTATTGAATACAAATTCAAGGTAGCTAAGAAAAGAAGAGAATATTCACAATTGGAAAAACAAAAAAAAATCAAAACGAATCAATACTTGCTTAGAAGAACAAAAAGCACATTGTAGAATAGAATCTCAATAATTTTGAAGTGTAAACCCAAAAAAACTGGAGAATTAACCAAAATCAAAGAAGAAGTATTTGTAAGTTTGATAACTTGGATGAATTAATAGCCAACGGAAAACACCGCCACAAGTTTACTGCTTGCGTGATTTCAAGTGGGCGGTGAAGTTGGTTTTTTTTTTTCTTTTTATGTATGTATAGCACTCAGTTTTCATGAGCCGGCGGATTTGTTTACTTGCGTGGGAAGGCGTGTGAGTTGAATTTATTTATAGGTTGATTTCCGATTTTGACCTTATTACTTAAATGGGTTTCGTGTAGGATTTGGTGAAGTAAACGTTTCTTAATAGCGTGTGCAACTATGTGGATGTGTCGTATTTGGTCAATATTTATGTATTTTTTGCGATTTCTATATTTATTTAATCTTACGCTACTCTATTTAGATTTTGCTTTGGGAGGAAATTTTTTTATATTTGATTAAACAGGTGTTTTAGTATTCTTTTAGGTAGGTCGGTTTATGCTTTTATTTCCTCTTTTCTTTTTCTTCGTTTCCAAAATCCAATGATAGAATACTGTATTGTATTTCACATGGGGCAGATTTAATTATTGGTCTTTATGATTTTTTTGGAAGGGTATTGCGGTCTACTAGAACTTACTTTCATTTTTAAAATAACACTGACAAAATCAACATGCACACGCTGTTTTCAGGACAAATTCTATCATCTATGAGTTCATTTAGGAGCAGGACCATATAAATAAATTGATCTTGTTGGCTATTTGGGGTTGTTAGTTAGCTGGATAATCTTTATTTATCATGTGGAATAATTAATCGATCGAACTAATTCTGGTTCTTTTATCTTTGATCATTAAAAATAAAACTGCGGTAATTTAGATATTGTTCAAACTCGAATGAATGGTTATCTATTCATTTTTCTATAATGAAAAGTAGAAAAACTTTTGCAGCATGAAAACAAGACTCCCTTGGAAATGACAAATTGGTTCGTCACCTTTTACAGTTCAAAGAGAATATCGCAATAATTCTTTATCTTCATCATGAAGGAATGTGGGATCATGTCAATTTCTCTTGTTTTGACTGATGTTATGCATAAATCTTTTATCAAAAGAAAATTGTTCATATCATAAGTGAAAACATAAACAGTTCATGAGTCTCTAATTCCTTTTCGGCAAATGCCAATACAAAATTGTGGGGGGACCAAATCCAGAAAATTCGAAGTGCGAAATGCTTCAACTATGATGAACTCTTCTTCCACGTAATAAGTTACATTAGAGAAAAATTATACATTTCGAGGCATGAATCTGGTGGTGCTGCTGCAAAAACCATCCCTAATATCTTACAAACTGCCTCGTATCGTCAGCTCTTTTCTTCCCATAAGGGTTGCCCTCGCTGAACCCATTTCGGCTTCCTTCAACTTTACGCTTTTTCTGCCTGAACTTGGAAGCGTTGCTATCTATGTTGAGGTGCACTTTTGGAGGATTAGAAAAACAGAACGAAGAAGCTACAGCCTGCAGAACAATCGTTTTATCTGTTAAAAGTAATTCCTGGATCGAAGTAAATACCCATCTCCACTTACTTACTATTCAAATGCACAAAGCAATTCCAGCATTAGAAAGATAATGTACAGATTATGACAACCTAAATTGAAGATAGCAGATTTCTCAAGTCCTATGTGTCACATACACAATGTCATACAAAATTTGAATGAAGCACTCCTGAAATTCTTTTAAGGTACGCGAAGAGCCTGGACCATATCCTAAATGCTTCCTTTTAGTACTTAAGTTAGAACATTTGAAATAGTTTAACGCCTACTTAAAAGGGGAACAGAAGATCTGAATTTCAACTGTGTATATGTTAAACATGAACACCCTTGGAAAAGTAATAAAACCATGAACTTCCAAGTAGTATTTTTGCGCTGAACTACAATGAATCAGTCTTTATGCCCAGATTCATCCATTTTCTTATTTCCTAAATATTACACAGCTAAGAGAATGTATCTGCCATAAAAGGAAGCAAGATAAAATACCTGCAGATCAAGTCTGTGAACATTGAATATTTCCTTCATGGAATGAGAATTATATGATAGTAAATAAGACCTATATGCCTCTTTAGCCGACTGGTTCAAGTAATAGTTGTTTGCAACCAATTTTTCCTGCAACCAATTTTTGCATTTTTTCATTTCAACACAAAGGTCCATCATAAGGTATAAACAACACAGTGGTGGGATAAATAAAATAAACACGAGTAGCTGCAAATTTACCAGGAGTGACTGCACATTGGCCAGCTTCTTATGATCAAATTCGTATTCTTTTACAGGTACTTTTGCCGCCTGTCATAAAAGCACTACACATTAGACTATCAAAGCAAAGCCAGAATTTAACAAACTTATGTAAAAAAACATAAAATAACTCAATCGATCTTCAACAATGGAAGTCATCAGGAAACAGTTTGAAAGCAATGCCAGCAAAGTTGAAGAAAAACTAACGATCAAAACAGGAAAATCTGTTTGAAGAGCTTCAACTTTTAGCCCGAGCTTTTACCAGATCAATTACATATATTTCACTCATACTTGGTAAATATATTTTCAAGTATCACAGCTCCTAGGTCCTACTTCAAGTGTTGCTTCTGATGACACATTTAGAATTCTAACAGATGTTTTCATTGTTCTGTAAATTTAACAGTGTGATTATGAAGAGACCTTCAGGTACTTGAGAAACTGCAACTCCTCTGGAATCAAGAATAGCAAAGCGTTTCCTTTAGCACCTTCACCACGTGCTGTTCGACCAACTCTGTGTATGTATTCCTGTAAATATTTACACAAAAAAGCATTAGAGGAACACAAATTTATCCCTTCATAACCAACTTTGAAAAATTATAGAGTGAAGTGTCTATTCTATTACCTTGGGTTCATCGGGGGGGTCAAACTGCACAATCCAGTCCTGGAAAGAGAGACATAACAAGAATCAATATTACTACCTTTCAGAAGGGGAGAGCTGTCAGGAGTGTTATTTCAACTACTTATGAGGAAGCATGTCACTGATTTTTTAACTGAGCACCAACTACATTTTCTATTTTAAGGATTAAAGATTTGCTACCTTAAATCCCAGAAGAAAAAAAAGAAACAGTGAATAGGTTCACCCCCCACCCCCAAATTCATATACAGGTTCCAGCCAAGAATAGACAACAGACTGCGTTGATAAGAAGAGAAGCAACATACCACAGCAGGAATATCCAGACCACGTGCAGCGACATCTGTGCATAACAGGATGCCCTTCTTTGCTTCGCAGAAATCAAAAAAGGTAGACGTTCGTTTTTGCTGCTTTTGCTTCCCATGAATATCATGGCACTCAATCTTGATATAGCGAAGAAGTTCGGAATGGAACTTGACAGAGTTGCAAGATGAGAAGAAAACCATTATTTTCTTTGACAGGTTCCTCTTCAAGAATGAATAAAGGAGAATAAATCTCCTGGCACTTGGGACAACACAGTATCCTTGTTGTAGCCCTTCATTTGTGACCTGAATTAACCATATACTCAAACAGGCTTATAACATGATCTTGAATTAAACATATGCTAGGAGGAAACAAATGAGTTTGTACATACCCTCCTTCTCCCATCGTCCACATCAATATAGATAGGAGCTGTCAAAGATAAGCGTGCAAGGTCCTCAACCTAAAAACAATGAACAGATCTCAGCGAACCTCATTTAATGTGTCGATGTTTTTCACTTGATCAAATTATCATAAATTTATATTTTAGCCAACAAAATCACTAGCACAAATACTCAAAAGATAATGTAGCTTCATTCAGGAAGAAAATTTTTAACATATATGACATGACATGAATTACTTTCGGCAGTCTCTTAATAGAGATCCCTATCTCTTTTCTATATTAAAAATTATGTTTAGTGTTCGAGATAAATGCACTTGAAAGCAGGAATTCACTGCTTGCTTTTCAGCTGGGATGAACTTGAAAAACTAGAGGCTTTAAAATACCTTTTTTGTCTGTGTGGCCGAAAAGAGAGCAGTCTGCCTCCCCTGTAAGAGCAGCAACTAGCATATTAGTTCAACTCAAAATAACAAATACACCAATAGTTGAACATACAAAGAAAACTGAGAAAAAAGACATGCAATGATCTATAAGACATAGTGACTGCATACACAAGTTTCAGAGTAACAACGTCCAGAAATTACATTACCGAACAAATGATACTGAGAGCCTGCAAGGGCAAGCAAAATGCATATTTCTACTCTACTTAGTTTTAACTAAAATCACTTATAAATCCTAATGCAGGAAACCGTACTTATTTTAATCTTAAAATTGACTATCACTGTGGAAAACAACTTCACAAAGCTATATAATTTTCAGAAGCCTAATAAGCTAGTGCTTAGTTTTAAAAAAAAGGAGGTATTTGACCAAGTTTTAGGGAGAGAATGAAGTGTTCTTCGGAGTAGCAGAAATTAGTTTTTCATAAGCTAAAAAAGAGGCAGTCTTTCCCCAAAAGTACTTTTTTGGAAAACACTTCTGATAAAATACACTCACAAGCACTTTTTTAAAAAGCTTGGTCAATGACTAATTGTTGCTCAAAAGAGCTAGCTTTTTACATTGATTAGCCAAACACACTTGCTTCTCACATAAGTTCTTTTTTTTCGAAAAAAAATACTTCTCAAAATAAACTAAAGCTTGGACAAACATGCGATAAGTAGGTAATAACACAACTACATTGGTGACTACCTCCTTTGGTAGAAGTTTAAGTATTTGTTGCATATCTTCCTCAAAGTTTGCTTCCAAAATCCTATCAGCTTCATCAATCACGAGACACTGCAAGTTTAAGCAATAATTTCAGAACACACTCCTTGGACACAGTCAAGTGAAGCTATGAATAACTTGTAAGGTAAATTCTAATGAAGTCATAGGCAGGATTTGAGGATAACTGATGTCAATATATCATACAACAAAATGACATCATAAATAGAAATAGTGAGCCACTTGAAAGGCTAAGTACCTGAAGGTTCTTATAATTGAAACCCTTGGTATTTCTAAGATGATCAAGTAGTCGACCAGGGGTGCCTACTAAGAGATTAGCCCCTTTAGCAATACGCTCTGCCTCTGCTCTTCTTGCTGAACCACCGATAACTAACCCAAGAGTCTGCGAGTGATACTTGAGAAGGTCCTTTGCCACAGCATGTGTCTGAGTCATTAAACTGTAGGTTAGCTTTGAAACACACACTAAAATGGGCAACCACTGTCAATCAATGTAGTACTTACATAGTTTAGTTAACAACCTCAATTTAGTTTAACCCACTTTGAAACACACACTAAACTGGGCAACCACTGTCAATCAATGTAGTACTTACATAGTTTAGTTAACAACCTCAATTTAGTTTAACCCACAAAAACTTGTGAGTTGTGATCGTAATATATATGATCTTCAAGAATTGGGACTTTTTTGGTAACTGCTCTGTGTGCAGTAATTTTTCTCAAGTGTAAGATGCTATAAACAAGCTAATACTGGACAAAAGTGTACTGTGACAAAATGATGTTGATAAAAGTTATTTACTAATCAACACATTTCACACTAATTGTATTAGTCCGACAAGAAGTCAGCAAGAGAGACTTAAAACTGTTATAAGGATCAATCAGGGGCGGACCCACATTGGGTCACCCCCTCGGCAAGAAAATACATGATATATATAAGGTAAATTTTCTGTATTGTTGTAGATATATATATATTATGAACCCTCTGAAAAACAAATAGAAATAGATGGCTCAGTGGCAAGTGGCAAGTGGCAAGTCCCCTGAATATTAAGTTGCACACCCCCAATTCGATTCCCTGTGACAACATTTATTAATTTTCTTTTTTTAGTTCAATTTATTTTTTTTAAAAAAAAATCAGTTTTGTTTTTCAAGCTTTTTTTAGCATTTTTTTAATTTTAAAACGTGCTAAAAGTGTGGTTTTAAACCCAAAAAAAATATAAAAAATCAAGGGTTCTATTTCTAAAAACTTATTTACACATTTATACTTATATATTTTTTGAACCCCTGAATGAAAATCCTGGATCCGCCACTAGGATCAATAAGTCTCTAAAGAATAACTCATCCATGCTAATGAATTTAAAGCCATCCTAGTTCCTCTATGTATATAGTTGTAGAAGACTCAAACATGCATCTTTATTCCCAGGTTATCAATGAAAGTAAAAACTAGATGCCTTAATTATCGTTAACAGATAAGGATAGAACAAGCTACTTCGTTCTTCCCATATATAGACCTAATTTGACCTCAACAGTATAAAGAGTAAAATGTCTGATAGATCATTATCTTAGATTTTGATTTTAAAAAATTTATAATTTAAGTTTAACGTTTGCTCCTTGAAAATGTTAATTTCTAGTTATTACGATGTCAACGTCAAGTACAAAAATTCTAAAGCAGTACCAACTTTATATTAGTTTGTGTTCTGGAACCATAATTTACATTTTTAGAACATGTTCCTAGCTATTTATGGTCTCAACTTGTCGATGCCTCTCACTGTCAGAGACCTAGGTCAGTTGAACCTCTAGAAAGTTGAAAATCCCATCAGAAAGATCTGGACCATGGTCTCCGCTTGTATTTTTAGTGTATATAGGGTGGGAAAAGGGAATATGAGATGTTTTGATGGGGACAACTCAATATGTTCTCTTAAGGCTAGTTTTTCTTATAAATTTGGGCTATTCATTCCCCTGTAAATAACATTGTCACCTTCCTGGATTTTCTCACTTCTTTCTATATGGATTTTTGTATTCTGAACTGAAGAAATCTCTGGTGTTGTAACCTTATAATAAATTGAATTGCTTCACAAAAAACTATTTAAGAGAAGTCAAGTTTGTTTGAGGGCAGATAAAACATGAGAAGATGGTCAGATTGATAGGACAAAAGAATTATGCAAGCAACCAGATCAGCCATATAAACTAACTGCATATAGTCGTCTTTCCTGATCCACCCCACCCCAACAAACAAAAAACAGGAAAACTAAAAAGGAAAAAACAAGCAAAAAGGATGAACAAGGAACACTATGTATTTACCTGTATAGCCAGTTCTCTTGTTGGGCAAATAACAACCACCCCAGTTCCATTACGTGGTGTAAAGTGGACATTAAATAATAACTCCACAGCTGGAACCAAAAATGCTAGAGTTTTACCAGAACCAGTTCTTGCAGCTCCGAGGACATCCTTGCCTTCCACAAGAGGAGGAATTGCCCTAGCTTGGATCTTCAACACCAAAGATAAACAATTAAGGTAGGGAAGTTTACAAGAACAATGAGCGTTAAAATAGAGATATAAATCAGGTGGCTCATGGGCAAATTACTATCAACTTATCTAATGAAATGGCTCATGGGCAAATTACTATCAACTTATCTAATCAAGTTTTGGAACATTGTTCAATTCATTATTAATTTCTATATTTCACTTCTCTCCTATCTGCTTATGAAAAGATACTAGAAAATCTAATTAAAAACAGGCATCGCCATCAAGGATAAGGATAAGCAATGCAAATTAGACAAAGAAAAGCAAGTAATTTACCTGAGTCATGTACTCAAATCCCATATCCTTAATAGCTTTCCTGGTGAGCTCAGAAATTTGAACAGAAGAAAACAACTCTGAACTCATAATACCTGACCCACTCTTCATCTCTTTCTTAATCTCCTCCTTCAGTTCATCATCAAATTCCTGTCTTTCTTCATCATCCTCTTCCCCTTCCTCTTTCTCTTCCTCCTCCTTAGTCTCCTTTTCCGTAACCATTTTGTTCTTCTTGTCTCTCTTTCGCTTTCTCTTCTTCTTAATTGACTCTTCTTCCGCAACAACTATACTAGGGTTCTCTTCAACCTCCGCCATGGTTGAGAATTTATAACTCAGCGGCGGCGGGTGCACTGCATAACACAACACATACAGGTTCTTCTAATTAGTCAATTTGAATACTTTTAAACAAAAAATTAGTACAACACCACAACTTTTGAACTCTTTGAGATATTACAAGGTAAGCGAAACTTGTAAAAGCAAAATACAAGTATTTTACACTAGAAAACCATTGCGCAAAAGAAAAAAAAGGATTTGGTATATTTATACAGCGTAAGGAATATATATATATACACACAGTTGAAAATAAAAGAAAAGAGAAATAGGAGCATACAGTTGATATCGTCGGAGAAAGAGAAACTGAGAGTTTGCCGGAGAAGAAGAAGAAGATGATTTAGCGGAGGGAGGAGGGTTTTGGCGAGGATTCTAAACATGAAGCTATTATATGGGCCACGTGAGCTAAAACTTATATGGGCCAGGTGGGCTAAAACTTATATGGGCTTAAGGTCTTTACTAGAGGTAGCTAGACTGGACAGTCAAATAAGAGCCCAAATGGGCCAAAATTCAAGTTCAGTAAACCTATATGGGCCAAACTTATCCAATTCAACCAGAAATATTTAGGTGCATGTAATTTTGCTACTATTAGATCCACTAAAATATAAAGAGAGGTGATCGAGATTCATTATGTATCTTAGATAAATGTATTTGTGTATATTTGATATGATTCACTAGTATTTGGAATACCAGATACATATGAGAGTGGTGAGCGAGATGAGAAAGAGACCAGTGAGATTTGTTTTGTATCTCAAATACATACGAATCTACTTGGATACAATGTATCTAGAACAAATTGTGCCTAATTTCGACCACGTATGGAGATATGTATCTAAACGTATCTAGATGCACCAAAAAGTGCTAAGATACATCATATTATAAACTAGAATATATCTAAGTAATTAGCTCTTAAACTAGTATGATTTACGTAAATTCGAAATAGTTTTGGGGTATTGGTACCTATATACAATCTTTACTATTTATTTACACATTGTTAGTCAAACGGATTAGTTTTAGAAAAGAGAAGCCCAAAAGATGTGGGTATTGTATAGCCCAAAAGGAAGGTAAAAACAAATCGTCCTTTGTTTCATGCTCCATAGAAATTGACAATAGAATGGTGACACTAAAACAAATAATTTAATGGAAAAATAACTTAAATACATAACTATAAGTTTTATATTCTCTAATTTTCCCTTCTTTTTTTAAATATTACATAATTCCCTTTTTTTTTAATTTTAGTAGAAGTGTATAGATACATAACATTCTCTCTCCTATAATACACAATTACCCAATATAATGCCTATTTTTTCTCCATTAAAACACTCAATCTTCTAAATCAGTTTTTGGATTTTGAATTATTAATTTTAATTAAAACACCCAATTTTGAAATTTTGAGTTTCAAAATTCAAAAAATTTGAAATTTCAAAAATTTGGACAATTTCTCTTTCTTGCTTCATCACGTTTCCAGTTCTTCTTTCTCCATCATCGTCTTTCTTCTTCTTAAACCAGCATCTTTTATTAGTTTCTTCTTATTCTTCTTAATCCATCATCGTCTTTATTTTTCTTAACCCAGCATCTTTTATTGGTTTCTTCTTTTTCTTCTTAATCCATCATCAGTTCTTCTTTTCTTCCCCTTTTTGTTTTGGTTAATTGTTCTATTACATCATAGTAATGGATCCGTTAATTAATAGAAGGATATATGATTCCGACGATGAAAATTGGAAAGAAAATAGAAAAAAGTCTTTGCATGATCCTATGAATCTTCAGAAGGATTCAAACAAAGACTCTGGCGAAACATCAAAATCAAAGGTTGTCAAAATACAACAAAAAAAGAAAAAAGAAGCAGCAAACATTGTTGTTAGGCCTACACTGTTTCGGGTTTGTATTTTTGTACTTAAAACTGTTGTTGAAATTATTAAAAATTTTAAGGAATCTAATATGTATCAAAAAATCATGAAAATTATTATCATGTATCAGACAATAGGTTTAATACATGAGTACTAAGTGGATTATAATGTTTAGTCTATGCTTTGACACATGAACTAGATGTGTATCATATGATTTCCTATGTATCAAGGGTTTTTAAATTTTTTATCATGTATCAGTGATTAATTTCAATAAATGCGCCATCAAGTGTGCTTGCTGATACATTTTGAATCAGTGTGTATAGTGTTTTAGATGATGCATTGATACATGAATTTGTTGTGTATCATAATATTTTCTATGTATCATGAGGTTTTGAAAATTGTTATAATGTATCATTCACTAAGTTTAATAACTGCGTCATCAACTGTGCTTGATGATACATATAGAATCAGTGTGTATAGTGTTTAGTCGATGATATAATATTTGATTTTCAAAATTTGGAAATTAATATCCAATTACGTGCTGATTTAATGCTGAATGATCTGTTACCGTAAATTGAGCTGTTTTAGTTAACAAGATTAAATGTACCGTTTTTCCCCATTTTTTTCTTAACAGTTTAAAATTACCATGTATCATTTACCATGTATCACTAGAGTCTAAAGTATCACGGCACAACAATTTTAAGGGATTTTTAGTAAATACTAAATTTGTCGGGACAGAGTGTAATTATTGAATTACACTATGGGATTCCTTAAATTTTTACTAATTTAATATGAATGGTTAAAAGTTAAGTTGATAAATATATATTGATTACTTATAATGAAAATATAAGTGTGTATATTATATTTTACATCTTATATCTATTAACTTTATATAAATATTGAGTTTGATTTTTTTATTATCTATAATAAACTTGTAATTTTGATTAATTATGTTGAAGGTTCGATGATCAATTAAATCCCTACACTTCAAAACTGATCTGATTATTATCCAAAAAATCATGTTCATATATGCTCTTAATAATTCTTTGTTACTTTGAAACTAATATGATAACTGATAATTTCCTATGTTCTTGAAAGTTAAAACTCTATCACCTTACAACAATACAAAATTTACACCTATTTCTTCCCCTTGACTTTTCAACTTAATCTTATCTAATAAAAAGTGCAACATGACATTTCATAAATTATACTTCCTTCGTTTTAAAAATATAATTTAGTTTAATTTGGAATAGAGTTTAAGAAAAGAAAGAAGATTTTTTTATCTTATGGTTTTAAATTAAAGTTATGTTAAATGTATCAAAATGTCCTTTAATCTTGTGGTCATAAACATATCATGTGAAAAGTTAAAGTTAAAATTTTACTAAAAAAGAAAAAAAGTCATTTTTTTAAAATAAATTTAAAAAAATAAAAATATTGTTTTTATACGGAGAAAGTAATAAACTAATTTGACCAGGGCTGTTTGGTAGGAAAATCATATTATTGGAAAATGTATTTCCCTTTGAATAAAATAATGCTTTGTAGTATGTGAAAAAAACATTTTTTTAACAAGATGATATCCTGTCATACATGTCACATGGACTCTATCACACTTGTAGAAAATAATAAATATACACAGGAAATGTCTTTTGACTTGTGGAGTTCACAGTTAGCAAACAAGCACTTTAGTTTAACAAAAAGAATACAAAAGAGAAAAATATATCATTAGTTCTCCCTTTTTAGGTCGAAAGGTAAAAGGTAAAACTAATTTGTACTTAATGAAATTAATAGTTCCCTCATATGTTTTTTTTTGGAAATATGTTAGAGAGGAAATGAGAATTACACTAAAAAGTTTGAAAGGTAAACTGTATTAAGCAAGAGTCGTGTAATAAGTTTGATCGAGAAAATATATAATATTTTTAATTTAAAATTTAATTTTACTTAAAAATGCTAAAATATCAAGTGCTTAATTAACCCGACGAAAATTCTACTATATAAATATAATTGTCTATCAGTTTTAATATATTAGGTATATCACAATAAATAAAGGTGAAGATTTGCCGTGATGGACCCCAATACTTGTTTATAACGGACCTTTAACAATCTGACACTTAATATGACCGTTACAAATTACTATAATTTCAAAATTGGTTTACTGTCAGCCGTCGATCTCTCTCAAATCAACGGTCCATGTTAATCCCCCCAATATACAGGATCTTGTTCTTTCCCTCTTTCCCCAACTTCTCATTTCTTCTGTTTACTCGAGACCCAATTTAGCTAATTAGCTTCGATTCCATCAAGAATCTTTGAATTTTTACTGAAAGTTGTTAACTTTCTTGCAATCTAAATAGTTTTAGCTACTGGGTTACTCGGGAATCAGCAAGGGCATGTTTGGGACTGTGAGATTTTCTTGATAGAATGCCAGTTTTCACAAGATCTCAGATAACTGACTCGCAGCCGCAGAATGAGCAACGAATTAGACAAAGAACAGATCAAGAAGATACCCAAATGGCTCGAAATTTGAGAAATCCACATCATGGTTTGAAAGAGAAGATGAAAGCACTTACCCTTTTGTATGAACAGCAAAAGCAAGGCTCTGCGGCTATCAAGAATCAATCTTTCAAGCCTGAAGATTCAAGATTATCGAGTCACCCTAGTGTAGACCTTGTTAGTTCCGGGAGAAGAGCTGAGAAAGAGCAAAAACAATCAAAGCCAAGTAGTCATGTGATGAGGGAGAACACTATGCATAGTTCGACTGTAACAAGAACTTATGTGCAGCCACCGCCGCCTTCTGGGTTGGATGATGGGAAGGAAAATGTCGCGGTGGTGGCAGGTGGTGACAGAATAGTAGGATTTTCATACCCCAAAAGGGTGAATCCGTCGAGTAATGTGGCAAGAAAGCTTTCATTGGGAAGCTCAACAATGCCGCATACAGAGCCTAGGGCAGCTAGAAGGATAGTGAAAGAAAATGTACAAGAGTTGGATTCCATTACGGAGAAAGCAGCCAGCAAGGGTGGGGGTGGTGATGATGGTGGTAGTAGAATTCTTGTTTTTGTAAGGCTGAGGCCAATTTCAAGAAAGGAAAGAGAAGCTGGAGCCAGGTGTTGTGTCAAAATAGTGGATGGAAGAGATGTTTATCTGACTGAATTCGCTACTGAGAATGATTACCTTAGGCTGAAGAGGCTCAGGGGGCGCCATTTTACTTTTGATGCTTCCTTTCCTGATACTGCTACTCAGCATGATGTTTATTCCACAACGTGAGTTGGAACAATTTTAATAACTTTCTGCTGATTTCACTATTTCATCCATGATACATTAATCAAGAAAACAACAATTGTCAAACTTGGCAATACTATGAGCCTTTGATATTGGCGTGTTCGTTACTTAATAATTTGTGGCTGCAGTGTCATTTGTAGAATCTATTTAAGGTCTAAAAGCCTCTGATGTTATTGTTGTGGCAACTTGATAGTTTGTGGCCACAGTGACATTCGTAATTATCTTTTTGTTTATAAAAGCCTTTGATGCTCTAGTGTGTTAGCAACTTGATAGCTTGTGCTGCAATGTCGTGTGTAGTATCTTTTTATTTCTTTAAGGCTTTGTTGTTAGTGTGGTAGGAACTTGACATTTTCTGGCTGCAGTGTCATTTGTAGTATCTTTTTATGTCTAGAGCCTTTGATGTTAGTGTGGTAGCAACTTGATAGTTTGTGGCTGCAGTGTCATTTGTAGTATCTTTTGAGGTCTAGAAGCTTTAAAATTTGCATTTTAGAGGTATGAGTATTTGTTAGTTTAAGTCTTCTGACTGAGCACATTGTCTGACTAGCAGATCTTACCTAGTTGTTATATTTGGTAGGCTACTAAGTGCTCACGTTAAGGTTTTTCTTATGCTGAACTATTGGAATAAAATGGACCTAAATAGAGTGGAATCAATATAGAGTATTCATTCATCAGACCCTACTTGGTAATGAGTCATAGGGATTGGTTGATTGATTGTCAAAGTCGTGAAAGTTTAACAGAATTGTGAGGTTTAATAGATTGTTTGATGAGAGGGGATTATCTTCTGTTTTATTTTCTTGAAGTCAAGCTTTTGCTATCAGAGGTAAAACTACTTAAGTCTACTCCACCTTGATTAAACTGTAGATAGAACTGAACACTTGGATTCTTGTATTTTCCAGAACAGCAGAGCTTGTGGAAGCAGTTCTGCAGGGAAGAAATGGTTCTGTGTTTTGCTATGGTGCCACAGGTGCTGGAAAGACTTACACAATGCTCGGTACAATTGAGAATCCAGGGGTAATGGTTTTAGCAATCAAAGATCTCTTTAGCAAGATACGGCAAAGGAGCTTTGATGGGAACCATGTTGTGCATCTTTCATATCTAGAGGTCTACAATGAAACCGTGAGAGATTTGCTGTCCCCGGGAAGGCCTTTAGTCCTAAGAGAAGATAAGCAGGTATGTGCTTATTTCTAAAGAATGATCAGCTTCAAAAACATTAGTGATTGCCATTTGTTTCTAAAATGGATAAACTGCTTACTGCTTGATATTTTTCTTTTCTAGTCCCTTCTTTTATACCTGTCTACTAGTAGTTGTAGTAGTTTCCGATCAGCGCTTTCCATATATAGAAAGAAATTAGCAAAAGGGTGATCATCTCACACTGCTTATAATGCAGGCAATAGTGGCAGCAGGGCTTACACAGTATAGAGCTTACTCCACAGATGAAGTATGTATTCTTGTTTTCTTTTAGTTTGGTCATAGTAGAATATTAGTTGCTAAATCAAAGTTTTGTTTACCTGTGTTTCTTTTATGGAAACAGGTAATGGCGTTGCTCCAACAAGGAAACCTAAACCGAACCACAGAGCCCACCCGCTGCAACGAAACGTCCTCACGCTCACATGCTATTCTTCAGGTCATTGCAATTTTGCCATAGTCATAATTCAAGCAGAACCACCACCGTTTCTTGATTTTTAATGAATTTTTTTAGTCAACACACAGGTTGTTATTGAATACCATGTCAAAGATAGTTCAAATAACATTGTAAGCCGAGTCGGAAAGCTTTCACTCATTGACCTTGCGGGTTCAGAAAGAGCTCTAGCTACTGATCAGAGAACCCTGAGATCACTTGAAGGTGCTAACATCAATAAGTCTCTTCTCGCACTGAGCAGCTGCATCAATGCTCTCGTTGAGGGAAAAAAGCACATTCCTTATCGGAATTCTAAGCTCACTCAACTACTCAAGGATTCACTGGGTGGTGCTTGTAACACCGTGATGATTGCCAATATTAGCCCAAGTAATCTTTCATTTGGTGAAACCCAAAACACACTACACTGGGCTGACCGAGCAAAAGAGATCCGAACAAAGGTTAGATAACTCATAACTACTACTACGCGACATTGTTTTTTGAGCTCTGGTTGTCATCATAAGTAAAATGCTTTGATTGGTCATCATGATTTTTTGCCTTGGCGATACAATGTCTAGTTTCGAATTAAGGTTTGGTTGATTGATTTACTATTCTCTACGTGTACTACTTCAAATGAATGTGTCATTTTAGAAGTTACTTTTAGATACTAAAATCTCTAGCCCTCTGCAGTCATACTATCTTTCTGCATCTTACTATCATACTACGTAATACAGTGACTTAAAAGGAGGTGTACATTCATTGCAGTGTATGTAATGCTACTATCTCCTTTGAAGTATAATGAGTTTGAAAAAAGAATGAACAGTAATGCTTCTAAAAGTTAATTCCAACTCAATGTTTTTTATCTAATGCCAGAGCAGTCCAGTCCGTAATGACATGCAGATGCAGTTGACAAATACATTAGCTGTGAAGCATCTATTAATTTCAGTATTTTAAGGATGCATTATCATCCTAATATCTCCTTTTACTAAGTGCAGGCTTATGATGCACATGAGGAAATGCAAATGCCTGATTCTGAAACAGATCAGGCCAAGTTATTGCTTGAGCTGCAAAAAGAGAATCGCGAATTGAGAATGCGTTTGGCTCATCAGCAGCAAAAGCTGATTACAATCCAGAAGGAAAATTTGGCTGCAAACTCTTCCCCTGCCCCATCAATAGTTTCCTCTATCTTATCACCAGCACCTTCTTCTGCTCAGGCAAATGAAAAACGAAAAGCAAGACCCTCTTTCATGGCTGGAAATTGTTTTACCCCAGAATCCAAGAGAAAAGGTGCAGATGACCCAGTTAGAGATCTAAAAAAGGTGGTTAAGGGATTGGAGGCAGAAATTGAGAGACTGAAAAAGGATCACGTATTGCAGATAAAGCAGAAAGATGATACTATCCGTGAGTTGTCACGAAAGAGTGCAAAACCAGCAGGAGGGACACAAGTGGGTGGTGTAAAAAGGATTGTTACAAGGGCAAGCTTGCGGCCAAGGGAACCACATGATGTTCATTTGAAGAGTCCAAGTCATCGGTTTCATTCTCCAGCTCCCACGGCAAAAAAACGCAGCTTCTGGGATATAACAACAGCTAACAGTCCATCAGTTGTCACTTTAAATGGAAGAAAGACCAGAAGCCATGTTAATACTGAAACAGTAGCAGCTCCATCCATGCTTCTCCAGGTACATTCAACATCTTCTAATCTTCTACTTCCATTTCACATATCATTTATTTCATGGAGTTTCTGGGTATCCATGCTTCTTCAAGTATATTTTCATATCTTCTTCTACATTCACTTCACATGGCCGAATAGTTCAATAACTCTTTACTAATGTTTTTGAATAGATATGGACTTTTGCAAGTGAACAGTTGAACAATGGTCCTAATATATTTTAAATTTTAGCTTACAAGAAAAGATTAGATGTTTCTTGAAAATCCATAGCATCATATAACATCAAAAACAGATGCCTGCCCGTCAATACCAATCAAGTGAATTTGGCTATACTAATAATCCTCACCATCCATGTCACTCCATTTAAGTCCGTCTGAGCGCAATAGTATAAAAACATTACTCTCTCTGGCACAAGAAGTTATCTACATCTTTCACTGGCACAACAACCAACTTCATAATCATGCTTTGAAAGTGTACCTTTGAGTTTCTTTCTTCTGCAAACTGATGCAGCTTGCATATCCATGTTTCTGGTTTGTGTTCATGTTTGGGCCGCATGTATTCAATTGCACCACTCAGCCAGGATTTGCTCGCCAGAATGTAAAGCACTAAGGAAGGCAGATCACTTGGCAATTCCAGTCTGGTTGGTGGCGGTTCACAATCAAGCTTATCGTTTGTCACCCGGGAGCAAGGCAATGGAGGAGCACTCATTCACTAGTATTAGACAATAGACTAACTGTCTAACAGTGATTAAATCTAGTTGTTTATGACTTCCCTTTGTCTTTTTCTTCCAGATTACTAGGGCTACTGAAGTCATGTTATTAATATTATTTCTGTTATGGAAATTTTGAAGCACCATTTGCTTCTGTATACTACTGTGCTTTTGGACACCCGTTGTTGAATGATGAATTTTCTTAGAGGGGCACTGTGTATCGAAAATTAACTGGAAGTGAATCGCGATTTGGACACAACAAAATTGGAACAGCACTAGCCAAGAAAGTTTAAATAGGCAAAAAGTAAAAAAAAGAGCTTCACACCAGGATTTAACTGATAAAAAATCCTGGTACTCTTTCAAAGCAACTACATATCTGTTTTAAATACTTTCTCACAGTTTAAGCAGTCATCAAAAGCTCTTAACTGAATGAAACATGGAGAGCTTCTGTTTGGACGTGAAAGAAGAAAAAAGTATTTTAAGCTCCATTTCTATTGTCAATGACCCATTTTTCCTTGTTTTGGAGCACTAATGAGTAATGTAAGGATATCTTTGAGCTATTTTGTTCGTTGAAGGGCATATTTGAACAAAAAACGTAATATCAAGGATATATTTTAACCAAAAACAATATAAGATAAAGTTATCTCGTTTTGAATAGTTTAAAAGTATATTCAGACATAGCATCAAAGACAGAACAATTAGATTCAAATGAATCAAAGTTATCCAGCTAAATATATGCTACCAATTGTAAACCTAATAAGAAGTTGGTTAACCCATTGATATTGACATCACTATGAATGTTGTTTCTTGTTTATTCTTTTTTTTCTATTTAGAGAAAAATAATGTGGTATTTGGATCAACTCGGACGTATTTTGATAATTCCAATCGTACCTATTACCTCTCATCAACAAAGATATTAGACAATTCCCATATATGAAATGACATTGACTTCACACTACAACAAAAATATCATTAGCAACAATTAAGAATATGTATTTGTAGTGGCAATTGTCATTCTTTGTATATGTTCCTAAAACCTTTAGCGACATTGGTTCTAATGGCACTTAACTAATGTCGGTAAAGAATTTAACACTCTTTATTTATGTCAATATTTAATACCGCTAAAAGTTATTTTTGTTGTACTGTCGTTACGAATGTTGTTTTGTTACTTGTTACCTTTACGTCAACAAAGGAATAAGATAACTCTGCCAGTAAAGATTACACATTATGAGATGAAATTAGGACAATTTAGCATTATTTTTTTAAATTTATGATGAGATTTGAATCATTAATCTCCCATGATCGAACGTTATCTTCATTCTTTTTTATTTTTTTTTTACCAAAATGTCTTGAATACTCTTTTAACAACGGTCGTAATTCCTTTTTGTCCTACAATTATTTTTGCCTGATAGACAAAAAAACAAGAAAATGTTAACAAATTAAATTAAAGATTGGGTATATTTAGCAAGCAATAATTAAAATAAATGCACTATACTTTCCTAATGATTGAACCATTAGTAACAGACTAAAATAATCCTAACATGCCCAAAATTGTGTCATATCTTGCTAGGACCTCTAAAATCCTTAAGCTTTTCATTTTTATAACTAGTATTTTTCCTACTTAACTTATTATGTATCAAATTGTAATTGAATTTGCAAATGATTAGATGGGACATACTAAAGCCAAAAACAATTCATCAGCATTTTTATATTTGTGCTTATAAAATTGATTGATCAAGTAGCGGCGGATACAAATGTTCTTTGAAAACTTAATAATTTTTATATTAATTTTGTATCTTTACTAAAAAATTCATTAAACATGTATGTGGACTCAATTATCATTATTTATTAATTTGAAATAGTTATAAAAAGCTATTAAACAACTATTGAAACTTTGAATAATGATAGCAACATGATAAAAGAAAACCTCGGTTACTGTGAAAATGTAACCTTATTAATTTTGATATTTTCATTTATTTGATTGTTGTACTCCATCACACATCCACTAAGATGGCCCCCTTATCTTTTTCACTTTGTATAAAGGATATTGGAAATAAAACAAATAAATATAAAGCCTTGAAAATAGGAGAAGAATCATTACTTACGGTAAACAAAACTTTTGTTTGAATGAAATGAATATATACAGCTTTTGTTCTAATAATTAAGTTCTAATAGCATCATAGTTTACCTACCCTTTTATTATTTCATTTATTAGTCATTAATAAGGGGTCAGAACATTATTCTGAAATAAGCAAATGGACATAGACATATTTACCTAAATAAAATTTTGGAACATGTGGTCATATCATCGAGAGGTCACATATTCAAGTTGTGAAAACAAGTTTCTTGATGAAATACAAAGTAATTATGTGTACGTACACCGCAGTGTAATTTGGGCCTTTCCCTAGATTCATGGAGTAGCTGTAGTTCGGTGTAACAATGTTGTCCTTTTTAACCTTCTCAATCAAGTGAATTTTGAGGCAACGCTAAAAGTTGTCATCGTATGATCAAGAGATCACAAATTTAAACTGCGAATTCTAGTAGATTTCTCGCATAGCGAGAGTTAAGTGTATCATGTTGTCCTTTTTAACCTTCTCTAACTAACTTTTAAACACATCCTTGATAATGGATATGTGTGTCAAATAAAAGATGGGAAAATCTGGTAAATTTGAAACTTCTAATGGTGTAAAGGGAAAGCTAAGTTCTAAAGCTGAGTAACATGTCAGTCATTGAAGGAAAGTTTGGGTTGATTTTTGCTTTTGAGAACTTCTATGATGTAGCTTTATTAGTAGTAGTAGTAAATAGTTTAATTTCTTGGGATTCTCATGTTACTTTGATCAAGTCTAGACACCAAAACCAATGATTGGAACATACATTTTTTATACCCTTTGGATCAAAATTTATCTAGTATTGTATCTAGCTACTTGCCAGAAAAAGGAACCTACCAAATCTTTAAAGATTTGAGGGAGAAAAAAGCAGTCAAGAAAAGAAGCAAAAGGAATAACAAACCCCTTTTGTCATGACAATTTGAATGAAGGGGTGTTTGTGCTAAACAGATTCAAGAATTTCAATCACAAAATGCCAATTACTTTGATGTATACAGGAGAAACTTATGTGACAAAATGTCATGGTATCAACAGAGAATTAGAAGACAAAAAGAATAAATATTTGTCTTATATGATCATGCACTAATTCAATCATTTATAGGTAACATATATTTTCCATTCCACCCAAGAAAGAGAGAAAAAAAGATTACAGTAACCAATTGTTATCCAAAATAACAAAGAAAATAAAAACATAGAACATTGCTAGATCTCAAGAAAAGATTAATATATTCAGTTAAAAGGACTTATAATCTAATATTCTAGTAAGGTTTGGTTTGATAAACCTTAAACTCTTAGCAAATAAATGCTAAGTTCAGGAGCTCCATTACTATCAGGATTCATCATATAGAATGCCTCTGAATCTCTAGATCCAATAACTCTCTCAAATTTAGCCCTCATATACATAATCTCACCAGAATCAGCACTTTCTTCTTCTCCATTACCTGGCAAAACACCAGCACCCATTGATATTGGCTCCACAGCTTTAAGTATCTGCAGTTCTTTTGCCCCAATTTCTCTTCTTGTTGCAAAGCCACATTTTTTACCATTGCAGTAAGTCCTCCACACAGGCTCATCTATGAGTCTAGACACTTTTTTCTCTTCCTCCTTATCGCATTCCAACGCGATTCTGACCAATCCAGACGCCATTTCTCGGACTAAACCACTTATAGGTGTGGCTAGTTCAACTAAGAAGGCTGGCTGGGAGGTGGAATCTTTTTGAAATGCAAAATGTACATGTCCACGCCTGTGCCCAAAAAGAGTGCCAACAACTCTTGTTCCAAGGCCTTGTTGGAAGTTAGACCTGTTTCGCCCGAACGCTGTTAGGACAGATTTTAGCCTGGCTACTGCTATTGTTTGCAGCTTCCTCCTAGTTGCTGAAGAAGATTCTTGCTTGTCCTCAGCCTTGTTTTCATGGATGGTGTTTAAAGTAGATGACTTGGTGTTTGAATCTTCAGGATTCTTGAAAGAATGTACCTTTATATTCTCTGTTTTCCCTTCTTCAGTATTTCTGTTTGGAGATGAATCTTTTGATGTTACTTCTTCTTGTTCTTCATTGCTGACTTTAGCTGTCCAGTGGAACTGCCTCTTAGAGGACAAGTCTTGGAAACTCTTTGCCATGATTGTCTTCATCTAAAAAAAAAAGAGTGGGAGATGCACCTTTAAAGTGATGGAAGAGTGAGGGGCAAAGAGATTCTTGTTACTACTACTTCTTTATTCAAGGGATTTTCTTTTTTCTCTCTTTTATATTTTTTTTAAATTTGTTTTGCTTCTACTACTTTGTTCAAACAAATAAGAATCTGATAAAGAAAAACACAAGTGTCCCCACCAAGTGTCATGGGAATTGGGAGTAGTATAACACAACACAGGGAAAAGTGAAGGCTTGAGAGGATGTGAGGAGAGAAAGGTAAATGTTTTGAAATAAAGAAAGGAATCTCAGGGAGACATAAGATGTGTTATTTCACTTTCTTGTGGGGTATGGTGAGAAAAAAAATAGCTTGACTGGCTCTTTTTTGACCTGAACAAAAACAGTGAAAGAGAGAACCAAAGAAGCATCACTATTTACACTAGACATCCTCCCAACACAACCTTCTGCTTCATGTATGATAAAACCTGCACACAACAGTAATGATGTTTGCCTCAGATCAGTAATCACACACATTCTGAAACGTTGCAAAATAGATGAAATATTATGTTACTACTCAAGACACAATAAACCTGCGATAGACAATGCATCAAAACTGACATTCTTTCAATTCTCTCATTCCTCTTTCATTCTTTTTTTGCAGGAAAAGAGAAAAAATGCCAACCATATGGTGGGCCTAAATATCGAAGGCTTTTTCTTCAACGTTTGGAAGGGTAAAAGGTTTGCACCAAAACCGAGTATGGCGGAGCACCAAAGGCACAACTTAGCAGTCAAAGAACTATAGGAAATCATGAGACAAATCCTAGCAGAAACAAAGTCAGTAAAGGATAATGGTGGATCCAAAGTAAACAGGAAACTTACAGGGAGGACCCTAGGTTGTTGCCATGAGCACTAAGTTGAGTTGTAAAGCCATTACAACAATGACCAAATAAGTGTATAGCGACCATCACATTCATTATTCGTCCCCTAATGGTTTTCAGTGCTGTGACAATTTTTTTATTAGGTAAAAGTAATAAAGATGAAAACCCCAACGCAATCAATCACATTGGCCCTGGGTGGGGGCTGAGTCGGCCAATTAGTGTGAAAGGGCCAACTGATGACAAATTCCCACTCTTGACAAATAAAAATATATACTGAAAGCACTTGTAGGCCGTAGAGACTATTCTGAAGTAAATTCACCAAGTACAGAAAATATAGACATAATTAAAAGAGTACAAATTGCACTCACGTTCACAAGCAGGCAAAAAGTGCCAATGGAGCTTTTTCTACATAATAAAAGAGAAACCACCTGTAAAAACTAAAGAGGTGCTTGCCTACAGAGAAAAACTACGCCCTAAGTTTGCACTAGCAGTCCAATTTTTGCTCTGTTTCCGGGTCTTGCTGTTTGGGCGGAACTGTACCAACTCCGTTCATCCTCGCACGTGCTTCAGCAAACATCCTTTGTTGTGCAGCTAATGCTTCTTCTTCGGTCATTTCAGCTATATTATTGCTCAACTTCCCAGCTCTCACAGTGTCCTACGGGAGAAACACAAAGCAAAAGGGCAATCGTGAATGAAGATAATTTCATCATTAAATCGTTTCACATGGTCACAAAACTTATTTGAATTCAAAATAAATGTCGCCTAGCTCTAGCTACATGCAGAGAGGTTTTGGACCAAGGGTGAGAAAAGAAAAGGAATAAATGAGTTTGTTACAACAGCAAAAGGATCCTTCATACATCCTAACTTTTTTTAGGCCATTCATAGATTCCAATTTCCAACAATGTAAGAAGACAGAAACTAGCTCCTACGTACCACAGTCTCCAACTTGTGTTGTTCATATGCAGCATAAACTTCTTCAGTATATTCCCCAAAGCCAAGAACCTGAGAGCCAAAAGTGCTTATCATTCCCAGGATGCGGTAGGATATAGAACAAATTTTCACGGTGAAAATTTGAAGTTCTCTTGTTATTTATATTTAACACAATCATTTTTATTTTTATTTTTGTTATGATAATGATGCAACACTAACAATTTTAGAAGTATTTAAGAAATGAAAACTAAAACTGGTCCATGGTTTCATGGTGAAAACTTGTTGCTAGAGACCTAAAGCATGAGAGTGATATTGATGTTGCCTAACATCACTACCATACCAAACCACACATGAAACTAAACAACAAGGTTTGCATTACATCATTCTTATTGGCACCATGCTACTTTGTGACCTCATATGAGAACTAGGTTTGAAATTCTTTAGATCACCTTCAAATGAACTCATGCTTAGGGGACTGCAGCTGAGAACAGAAGGGAATTGCAAAAAGAGCAAGATGATGATGACGAACATAATAGAGAAACTCCAGGATCAAAAAGTACCTCTAAGGCTTTGAGTACATGTTCTGGTGCAATTGTTCGTTTATCTTCTCTATTACAAACTTCATTTGATTCTGATGAGATAAGATTGATGAACTCTGCACAAGAACAAAGAAAGGTGGAATACCATGCAAATTAAAACCAGAACCACAATAAGAAGATCCTTCAACTATGAAATCAAGCCATGATTTAATTTTAAGGAATTTAAGGAGATGAAATTATATTATCTAATAGAAGGAAAGAACATAGGATAGACTTCAATCCTGTTGAAATAGCAAACACAAATCACCAGACAAAACATCAATGAAAATATACTTGAAAAAATATCAGCAGAAATAAGTAATAGAAGTAGTGTCATGTAACAAATCGTTATGCTTAGTTTAACAAAACAATTATGAAATAGGTTACCTTATCAGGCAAAAAAAAGGATCTAAGGAATAAGTTAGTTTAACGGAACATTGATCAAGTTTCATCAAAACTCACACTTTTTAAGTTACCAGGAGTCATCTTCCTATAGAATCTAACTCAAATTGAGCTAAAAAGAACTTGACTGCCTTCAAACTGACCTGTATTATCCAACGATTTTCTAAACCTTCCGATGCTTATCACATTCCCTGTCTTGTGTCGACAGAGTGAAACCAAGAGCTAACAAACAACTAGCACAAAACTTTCATAGTAAACCACAGTCCTCCTACGTAAGTACTACTGCCAACAGCACATGCCAACACTTAGTACCCTTTAAATTCTAGAGAAGCATAGTTGCTATTAGAAGCCCTACTGGGTAACAGCACAACACATCAACAGAATTTTAAAGAAAACAAAAATAAAATAGATCAGGCAAACTAAAATCAACTCACCTACACAACATTCAATCAAAAGATCCTGCGTATCTCGGGCAACACGAACATCAGGGGGCAACATTTCTTTAATGATCTTTGTCATAGTTGCTGATAAGAGAAAATTGTATTATCAGTATATTTGGAATCGAGGAAATAAAGGAAATAACAAATAAGCAAACCATCAGGCAAACTCACTCATATAATCCCAAATAGCAAACTCATGACGAAAATAAAATGATTCAGACAAGGTGAACCCTGAAGCAACAAAGAAGAACTTCAGTATTACCACTATTTGGCTTTTGCAACTGAAATCACCAATAGCATCACTCTAATTATTGAATTCTTTGCAAAAGCAATTAGTATCACTTGAGTCACTGATAATTAAGTTTTTACCCTCTCAGAAATAAATCACGAACTCCACTTAACAGGGAAAGAACTAAGGGGAAACAAAAGGTTTAATTGAACCCCTTTTGCAAGAAAATTGAACGGTGAAATATGGCAAAAAAGATTTCATTGGTCATACATGAACGGTTAAATTGTTTTGACATAAGAGAAGTTTCTAGGGTTCAACAACTGCTTCAGGTCACAAGTTCCAATGTTAGGTATCACACTTCAGTATTTCATGAATCCCTGTATAAATTTCTAGTATATCCCAGCCTGGTAACAATTTAATTGCTTTTAATCACCCCTCCAAAAACAACTAATATCCCCCTCTGCTTACTCCCTATTCATCCGCTCAAAATCTCGATAATTAGGTTTCAAAGATAATCAAACAGAAACATAACCAAAAAAAAAAGAAGCACAATTACGAGAGCAACATATAAATCACTCTAAATATACACAAGATATGCGCAGTTATAAAGGAGGAAAGGAGGAAAACCTTTGGGAAGCGAAGCATCCTCCTTCGTCTTACCAACGATATCCATCGGTTCCATTCTAATCCTTCAAAAATCAAATTCATAAATTATTTTTAAAAAAAACAATGCCAAAATACTGCGTATTAAACAAAAGCAAATGCAACGACTGAATACGATGAAAACAGCTTCAACAAGCATCTTACCTCAGAACAGAATTTTGCGAAACTAGTAGATCGGCGAGACGGGCAGCAAATCGAATAAGGTGATCGGAGTACGGTGGTGGTTGATGGTGGATATAGAGAGAGAAGGATGTGTTCGCAGACGACTAGGGCAAAGCACATCCAACAAGGGGTTCTCCACGCGCGAATGGACACGTGTCGTGCATGAGCAGTGGGTCCCACCATCGTTCTGAATGCTAAATGGAGCGTGGTAAGCACGGATGAGCGAAGTGTGTGGGGTTGACGCGGACGTATATTGTTTATATAGTCTTTCAGCAAAATGGAAAAAGGATTTTGGTGAAAGGGAGAGGAGACGAGAAAGTTACCGATCTCCGCTGGATTTGCCGATTATGTGATGCTTTAGTAATTGGGCTTCGGCTCTATGGTAAGATTGGGCTTTTGGGTTATCATCTTTCCTAAGACTTGAAATATAATGAGGTAAATAGCTTTATGTTTATTTAATTCCATAAAGTAGCTAGGGTCGTTTGGTAGGGTGTATTAAGGATCCGTTTGGTAGGAGGTATTAATTAAAATAGTCTATGGAATACAATGCTTTTAATGCATGCATTAACTCAACTAAAGACCCAATTTGCCCCTCAATACCTTTTTTTATATCTTTTTCAATTTTCACCATAATAGTAAAGGGCATCATTATAAGTAATTTTTTTAATGCAATGCATTCTAATTTTAATGCACCAAACCAAACAATGCATAAAATATTCTAGGCTTAAGTCATATGCGGCTCCTTGAAGTTATCTGCATATTTCACTTAGACACTTTAATTTAGCCTTATACCTTTTAAATACCTTATATGTTCAAAAATGGTTCCTATTTGATACAAAAATGCTTACGTGGCAAAATTGTGTATTTCACATCTTTAAGCGCGTGAAACCATTGGAAATGATCTTTTTTTTTCTTTCCAACTAATAAATCTAAATAATAAATAATGTATAAAGAATAATTAATTTAAAGGATGGACGTTAAGGTTGAGACGCAGCGGAATCAGTGAAAAGGAAATGGAGAAGAAGAAGCATAGAGGTGACATTAAGATCGACGGAGAAGAAGTAGATGGGTGGTTGGCCGGTGGGGTGGGGTGGGTTAATTCAATTTTTTGTTTTTTTGAATTACTTTTTGATTATTTAAATAGAACTTTTTTTAAAAAATTAATCCCATTGTCATTTGTCATCGCTTCTTTGGTCCATTAGCTATGTTTGAGCGTTTGAAATGCACGCATATTTCTCTTTTATTTGACTATTATTTTGTGTTAAATAGGTATAAATTTGTTAAGGTTCAAGTGTTCAATAGGTACAAACTTATATTGAGGTGTCTAAGTGAAATATGCGGACAACTTTAAGAGGTCGTATATGACTTAAGCTAATAATCTATGTATAATTAATGCAAGTATAACTAATACATACATTATTAATGCAAGCATTACTAATACACTCTGTTTTGCATTATATTAATAATTTGAGTAGTTATTCAGGTCACAATTATATATCTCATATGCTTATTAAATATTTATATTCAGTGTTTTAAAAGGCGGGGACGTGAGGCGAGTCATTTTATATAGTATGGGGCGAGACATAAGTTTAGAGATACGGAACGTAAGTCTCATGGATCTACGGGGTCTAGTCTAATGTATATTCAATTTTATTAGTTTTATTACTAATAATATAAGCAAAAGTACATCTTTCAATGATTTTAAAAATAATTTTATATAAATAACCTATAATATATAGAAATTATATTATAATTTTTATTGGAGATAACTGTTAATAATAAATAATGAAGAAAAAAGTATTATGATTACTATTTGAGAAATATCATTCCCAATAATTAAAAAATATATATGATTTAAAGCAAAAAATATTTAAAAAATAATTTAAAATGGTCAAACTTACGTTTTATGCTCGAGACTTTCGCCTCAAATTTTAGAACCTACGTCTTATGAATCTACGTCTTTAATTTACGCCTCAAAGCATTTTTGGTATGACATGAGACTCCCCCAAAAAACATTTTTGAAAATACTGAATATCACAATAGGATTCTCCATTTAATTAATGGTGGAGACAAGGTAATTTTGAAAATAATTTCATGATTTGCAAAAAAAAAATTCACAAATTGTGAAAAAATCCCACGAATCACCCATTGTATTTGTACTAATTGGATTTCTTTTAGTATGTTTCTTGTTTCAAATGCTAAGAAAAAATTGGATCATATTTATATTGACTGATTTTATGTTTTGCATTTTGTGTTTCAAAATTATACTAACATCAGAATGATTTGTATTTGTATCTTTTTGTTTTTATTTTTATGTTTCTGTGAAACACGAAAATCTGATTGAATTGTATTTGCATTGAATTATATTTGTATTCTTAAAGTTAGGATGGTATGTATAATTGATTTATCTAATGATTTGCATTTGTATAAATTTGTGTAATAGATACAAAATCAAATATAAAATTTGAATTTATTGATATAGGGATTAATTTTTTCTCTGGATATTATTTATATTTATATATATATATATATATAAACTTTTGATACATCTAGTGATTTGAAATTGTATTTCAACAAGTAAAAATATACAAAAATTGAAATTATACAAATATCAAGTATAATGTATGTCCTTCTTGCTTAAGATTTGATTTGAGACTTTCATTGGCAAGAAATTTGAAATCTGCTAATCAGGTGGCCAAGTAAATTCCAGTGTATATCAAAATGGAAAATTTTTGTATACACTCAATATTGTAGTGTTAACTGGGCATATTATTCTTCAAATACATTAAATTTAAGAAAAAATTCCATAAACAATAAATATTAAAGATTAATATGATCTCATATCTATACTTTTACTATTTACGATAAATAGCTATATTTTTTCAATATTGTAGTGTTACTTGGGCATATTATTCTTCGAATATATTAAATTTAAGAAAAAATTTCATGAACAATAAATAATAAACACTAATATGATCTCCTATTTATCTTTTACTATTTCCAATAAATAGCTATATTTTAATTTGCCATGAAAGTGATTATTTTTTTCACATGATGTATGTGTGCGCGCGCGCATGCCTGCGTGTGTGTATGTGTTCGTTCCTATAGAGTAGTTCATTACTTTAACATCATTACACATGAAAGGGTGTCATAGACCTAACGATTCAACATACATTACTCAACACATGAAAAGGTGTCATAAACCTACCGATTCAAAGTACATTATTAGGATAAATCATTGAATCCTTATGAAAGGGTGACATAAGTCTACCGATTCAAGGTCATCATTAACATTGATAGAAGGGTGTCATAAGCTTATCGATCCCAAATTTCATTAGCATTGATGGAATGGGCGCATAAGCCTACCGATTTCAAAGTTCATTAACATTGATGGAAGAGTGTCATAAGCCTACCGATCCCAAAGTTCATTGACATTGATGGAAGGGTGCCATAAGCCTATGATCCCAAAGTTCATTAACATCATTTATGGAAGAGTGTCATAAGCTACCTATCCTAAGGTTCATTATTGTCATTTATGGAAGGGTTCCATTATGCTATCGATCCAAAGTACATCATTCAACATTACTTTCATTCACATAAGAAAAGGATGTCTAAATCTACCAATTCAAGTTATGAAAATCATCACTGCTTTCATTCATACAAGAAAATGATGCCTAAGTCTACCAATTCAAAGTGTACAATACATAGAAGAAACCCTTCACATTCTATCATCATCATTCGTAAGTGTTAATTGAGAATAAGTCTTCAATCACAACATAATTTTGCATTCTAAACATGATCATGATACTTTCATTGAACTCACTACATATGTTTCTCATAGCAATCATACATAATACCTTCATAAGGCCATTATTCACAAGTCACCAAAAAAATCCTAGAGTACTACCATTAGGCATGAGTAGTGACATGATTCAATACACTAAATTAATGTAAATTTAAACAATTTTATACAATTCATGATCAATCAATCCAAAATTCTATATATTCACCTTTGATATTTAGAAAAAACACATGTCGTAAATCCTTCACAATTCACCATAATTTATCATTAAATTAACAATTCATATATAATTTATTATTTATAAATTGTTAAAAACTATTTCGAATTGGACCATTGAAAATCCTAAATTTTGAAATTTGAAAACTTGAAATCACTTTGTAATGAAACTTAGTCAAGGATCAAAACCATTATACAGTTTAGGGGAGAAATCTACAAAAAATTGATTGAAAAAGTTGACCTTGGAACTCGACTCTTTTTTCTCAATGGAGAATTCTTAGACAAAGAACTTCTTATGAGAGGAGGTTTCTATTTTGAGGGTTTTGAAAATAATGAACGATAAAAGGAGTTTACTATCTTTAAAACCAAAAAAATCTTAAATAATCAATAATAACAGTCCCCTAGCAAAACTAAACTCAAAAGGAATTTACCGATTTGATCCCACATGGCCGAGACTTGGACAACAACACTGTGATGATCCACCAAACCCCATCCAGTGGATGGGTTCACAGGCTGTGCTGACAAGTCGTGGTTGTCTATGTGGGTTGCCATTTGGACTTGACCCACAAAAGCCATTCATGGGGCGTGGATGGACCTACAGGGCATAGATACCATCATTTTTGGCTTCTTGGGGTCTTGGGGGTTAGACTTTAGGGTACTCGGATCCCTTGATTGGTCTTTGGGGAGTCGTAGCTTGACGTCTAGCCCTAAAACCCCTAACCTAAGCTCGGGACATCAATTTACAACTCAAAAATCCAACTCAACTCAAAACAAAACTCGTTAGGTTCTAGTTTCATTATTAGTTTTACAGGTCGTTATATTTTTAAAAAGTAAAGAAGATTCTTAAAGTCCATGGTCTTAAACTATTTTTAAATATATACCAAAATAACTTCTAATCTTGTGATTGTAAACATGTCATGTGGAAAGTTTAGTTGAAATGACAAAAAAGAAAGAAACATTCTTTAATATTTTGAAATGAACTAAAAAAGGGCAAATAAGTTGAAAGACATAATATATATATATATATATATATATATATATATATATATATTTAGGTTTAGTTATTTAAAATAAAAATAAGGTTATTTTCGTCTTTTTACTCTGTTCTTTTCTTCTACCATTTTCTTGATTATTCTTATTTTTTCTTCTTCTCTCCTTATTTCTCTGGAATTCCTCTTCTGACTTTTTTACTCTTGAGACTCCGAAGGCGAAAGCTAAAGTCGGGCAGGTATGTGGATTGTTTCACTCTTCTTTAGCATCTCAATAATAATAAACATTGCATTTCACTTAAGTTCCAAAGGGATCAGACAACTCAAATATGTTTGATTGGCTATTCAATGGATTACTATTATGTATGTTTTGGCTAATATGTCTTCTTTTTGTTGTAGAGGTAAAAGAGAAACAAGGAGGGACTTTATTCTGTACTCTGTTCGTTTATTATTTAACTCTGTAAGTCAATTCAATGGTATGGAAAAAGAGATGCTACAAAAATTTCTGTCTCAGTGGTTTCATTGTACCAGTTAGCATATAAAAAGCTTTAAAAAAAAGGTCTTTGTTACTGTCGGTTGCTTCATAAGCTGGTATTTTCTTTTTGCTCCTGCCTTCTTGAGTAAATTTATTTAGTTTACATAGTTGTATCGTTTGAATTATGAAGATTCTCATTGTTGTATTTGTGTTTTCAATTCAATTACAACTACATTTCTATGTTCATGGCTTCACCTAGCTTGAGAAGAAGCCTTCATAGTTTCTGTTGGATATCTCTACATGGTTTGGTGCCATGAATAATCCCATATAGCTGAAGCTTATTAATATACTAGTATCTGAAACGTGCGTTGCACGTTTGTCCCTTAGTATTTTTATTTTAAATTTTTCTTTATAAAGTTCAATTATAGAATAAGAAATGCAGAAATTAACAATTTTAGTTATGATTTAATCTCAAATGGTATGAATATGTCTATGAATAACTAATTATTTTTCCAGATCAAACAACTTATTTATTGAAGTAGTTTACAATGAATTTCTACTCGAAAAAAATAATAAACAGATGTAAAAGTCTTTCACGAAAGTAGCAAAGACATGAAGAAGAAATAAATGCAATTTAGTCATTGCTAAAATCAGAAATATAACAATCTTTTTCTTTTGTGCTTATATGAATTGCATTCTTCTTCTTTTTTTAAATATACAATAGTATTTTTTTAATGAAAATAGAAAAAATTGACGAACATTATTCTCATTTTCGAATATTTTTTGATATTTGTTTCCATAAGATTTAAATTAATTATATGAACCAAAAGATTACTTTAAGAAATTGGGATAAATAGTTCTAATTTAAAAATAATCATTCTGTTTTCATATCAAACACTATATCGCTAAACATACTAAGATTGAGGCTTAAACCACACATACATATATAAAAAGGATAGATATACCTGGAAAAAAAAGAATCTCTAGCAGAATGAGAATGAATGGAAGATGAGAGAAAGAAAACTTATTGTATACCTATATAGAGGTTTGTAATGTAAAGAATATGGAAAGGGGGAGAAAATTATATAAACATTGATCAACAATAACTATGAAAATATGACTTGAAACGTTTTTGAATTGTAATCAAGGAGATTATGACTATCTATCTTCAATCTTAAATATTGAATTTAGTGTAAAGCATTAAGTTCGGTTGGAATGAGTTTAACTGCAGAAACTCAAAGGATCAATAATTAAAGATAAAAAAAAAAAACTGTTTTGCTATCATTATTTATTTAATTTTCAAATTTTGTAAATGACAATTTAATAAATAAGTGAAGGGCATTTTAGTAATCCAACTTTTAAGTTTTGAGCTTCATGCTTATAATAATATATGATTTTCTGCTTGACCTTTTTTAAAAAATATCATCAAAAATTTTATGTTCATATGAAACTCAGTAATTAATAAATAGTATCTTAAACATTTTATTATTACGGCTCTGTAGATTGGATCAAAAACTTGAAGAGCGAAGAGAGGAAGGAGCTTTTGATAAAATAACACTCAGTTTGAGTATAAATTTGTCCTGAAACTTTTGATACATTTTAGATACTCCAATCTAGATTTTTCAAATGATATTAGAAAAGATCCATCAAATGAGCAACTGATGCAACAAAGATTTTTGATAATACGCCCAAAATAACTGAATAGTTTTTCTTTGATGCTCTACAACTTGAAGCTAATTATTTTACTTCTCTGAATTTGATTTTATTATTTTAATTAGTTGAGTTGATAATGAGGGTTAATGGATGGATTCATATGCTTCATACTTAACTATTTGAATTTGATCCTCAACCAACACGACATCATCTCAATGATATCATTAGCAAGTATAGAAACTAATTGCATTCAACTCAATAGTGACAGATTATCTCGTAAGGGTCATTAGAAATGATCGAGATATTGTTAGTGTATTTTGTTTTATATGATTTTGAAGTCACCAATAGATATACCGTGCAGGCCACAAGAGATGCCCTTTGATGTGAAGACTCATACTTCCACAAATATGACACAACTTTGGTTTCAAGAATTCGTGGTAAGGTTAGCTTACATTCTACCCTTCTCATACCTCACTGATTGGATTTCATTGAATATGTTGTTAGCCTTCCCATCTTTCGAAGAGTCTGGAGGAGCTGAATGTATTTTCATGTGCGTTGCAGACAAATTTTTGCCATTGTGTTATTCAAGAGGTGAAATTGTTGGTGTGAGCCCAAATGCATGTGATTCCAATCAAATACATTGTATTGATGTATATGTGCAAGTGATTTTTGCTTCTTGAGTGTCTCTTGCCTATTTTATATTCATCCAATTGAAATATTTTGTTATAAGAATAATGGTGTACATATTGATTCATCTTCTTTTTTTTTTATGGGAGTAGTACATTTCTTGGAATTTCTTATCGAAGAAGCACTGTGTTCATAAAAATAGGGAAAATGCACAAGTACCCCCTTAACCTATGCCCGAAATTCCACAGACACACTTATACTATACTAAAGTCCTATTATCCCCCCTCTCGAACTTATTTTATAAATAATTTTCTAACACTTTTCGGTCTACGTGGTACTAGCTTGAAAAAAAGTCAATCAGCGTTGGGCCCACAAGATAGTGCCACGTAGGCCAAAAAGGGTAGAAAATTATTAATAAAATAAGTTCAAGGGGGTAATAGGACCTTAGTATAGTATAAGTGTGTTTCTGAGATTTCGGACATAGGTTAAGGTGGTACTTGTGCATTATCCCAAAATTTAATTTGATTACTTTAGAGGTAATATACAAGTAAAGCAATCAACAAAACTCTACGCTAGAATATGAATGTTGCTTCTACAAAATAATAATTCTCTCTGCTTACATACTTCACTTGACAGTGTTTCCTCAAGTGGTTCATCGGTGGAAAATTACATTATTTATATTATAAAAAAAACTTATGTATATGTAATAGATGTTGAACCTCCTTTGATCTATACGTGAATTTTTACTTGTTATAATTTGAAATTCTGTCTCCACCACTAACATTAAAACTATTATTACATGGAAGAAAGTATGAGGGTGATGTCGGAGTACTTGTGTGTTCATAACAAGGTTGGCATGATGTTTGCTATACGTGTTCATTCTTATTATTAATATATGAAATTTATACATGTTATTTTGTTCTGCAATTGTGAGAATCAGAACTAATAAGGACATGTAGATACCATGTACTTAATAGTCAAGTAAGTTTATGATTTTTTCTTACAAGGATTTAAAATAAGTTGGTGAAATCTGCTTCTCCTCTACTTGTGCAATGGAATGTATCTCTGCTCAACACTTCAATGGGACACAAACTTCAGTTCTTGTTGATATTTGTGTGCTCATGACTTAGTTAATCAAAATGTTTTATATAATTTTTGTAGTAATAATGTTATAAGCTCACTGATAATAATATTATAAAACTCTTTGTATTTTTATCAAATTATTGTTGTTTCATTTCATATCCCAAAAATCTATTAGCTACTTGAAAAAATTCCGGCATTAGATAATTGAACAACTTAATTTGCTTTCTACATTTTTTTTCATAAGACAAAATCTTCATATTTAATTAGTGAACAAGTAATTTTTCCCTTGCAGAAATCATTGAATCTGGCTATATGCTAAATTACAAATTTGTGGACAACATAATCATTGTTGAACAAGTTATATTGCTACATCAAACACTTGAGACGTAGGCAAAACCACTTGTTCAACAATGATTGTGTTATATCCGCTGAAACGAACTTCATTATAGGTATCTAGAAAGCTTAAGATGGGGGCTCCAATGTTTGATCATCTATTTTTTTTTCCGAGTATGTGAACACTGCATTGACTGTAAGAAACAATAAATTTTGTTAGTGGCCCTGGGCCTGAACACATGCAAATTATCCTAGATGTTTTTTGATGCTATAACTAGAACAATTATATTCATTTCTTATTTCTCGCAGTGGGAACAATGATTTGTGTACCATTCACTGGTTTTGAAAAGTAGACAACATCAGTTGGATATACAAGATAGATTTATCATTTTATTGTGACAAACAAGAGACTTTATTAAAGAAAAATTTTTAAAGACAAGGGAATAGGATTTTATTAATTTTTAACCGTGGACATCTCATGTTCAACATGTCTTTTGTTTTGAGGAACAACATTGGTGAGCTGAAACTCGTGTAAATTTGAGCATTAGACGAATCTCTTTCAATTAAAAGCCATGTCTGGGATACGTACTTCTCTCCAATATTCTTTTCTTTTCCCTCAATTCTTTGAACTAATCAACAACTTGAAAGATAGAGTTGTATTTTTCAACAATCTGTATTGTTTGTTTATTTTTTTTTTCTAATAAAATGTTGTAAGAAATTTTAGTTTCTTATTTTACTTAAATTTTCATACAACCAACAAAGGCTATTGACATTTCTCCCTACCTAAGAGGCAATTTTGTAGTATATTTGTAAATATAACTTTGCATTCCTTGGAATTTTGGTATACAAATAATTTATTTCATCTATCTCGTAATAATAGAATTTTTCTCAAGTAAAATGTATTAAAAATTTTCCTTAATCAATTTGTTAGGCTCGTGCATAGCGCGGACTGCACTAATCTAGTGTGTGTATATATATATATATATATATATATATTACTGAAAAATGTAGTCCCTTATATTTTTAGACTAAGGCGGATGCCATGTTTTTAAAAACACTAAGCTAAAATTGAAGAGGATTTAAATAAATTAAAACTTTGAAATTGCAACCTTTATACAAAGGCCCTTACACTTAAAACTTAAGTAGTTTAACTTGGGCTAAAAGCCTAAAATCAAAGAGGACTTCAAATAGTTTAAAACTTAAAACTGTAAAAAATAAAATATTTCTTTATCTCGATCATATAACATTCACCATAGTTATGAACAATAACATTAAATGAAATAATTAATTAATTAATATGTGAAAAGGAGAAATGAAGATTGAAGAAATAAATAAAAGGTGTGTGTGGTGGAGTGGAGGAAGGGGGGGGGGGGGACTTATAAATGGTCTAATTAATATTAATATTAAGCTCAAAAAAAGTTAAAAAGCTTACTGCATTTGGACTGTTGTTTTATTATGCATAGGCACATTTTTTCATTAATTTTGTGAGATTGTAATTTTGAGATAACTTTATTAATGTTATTTTAGGTTTACCGCACTCACTTTTAAGACTTTCGATCATTATAGTGTCACAATTACAAATCAAAGGCGCTTGGATTCATGTATATATGACCAAACCATTCTTAGACAATCTTTTTTTATTCTACGTCTTTGTGCTATTAGTAATACAATTAGATATAATCATCTCCGTTTAGAGCATCTTTAACATTATTGTTGGGACACCATATCACTTATTTTGAGGGAAAAAAAAACACTTTTGTTGAAAATAACATCCACTTTCAATTTACAAAATTATAAACACTAAATGTGGTAGGTAGGTGTAGTTCATTTGACATGTTAAACTGCATTTATATGTTCTATATAATAGATATACGAACATTAGAGATTCCGTGTATTCAATTTTATGAAAATCCACTTGAATATGTTATATATAAAATAAATTGTACCTAATTTTAATTTCATATATTTAAATTTAGACAATATATATATATATATATATATACACACACATTGGGTTTGCATCATTTTATTGTTAATCTATACTGTATCACATGTGGTTGTATATATCACGATAACTTAATTCTCAGAGATGAATCATATAGTTCCATCTTACACATATCTCAATCACTCTCTCCCACAAAATTTGAGGGATGTGTATCAAAAATATAGACATTACCGGATATTTAAATTTTAACCTAATTAAATAATTTAATCCCATATGAAACACACATAATTTGTGAAGAACTTAAATTATACCAATCAAAATACACCAAAACGTATAAATGGTGGATTAAGTAGCCACTAATTTCTCCTTCCAAAATTAATTACTCCGTACTTACCCCTAAGTTAAGTACAGTAATTACTAAAGATATACCACGCAAGTATATATTACTAAAGAACCGCCGGAGCCCTGCAGAGGGTAGAAATCACGCCGTTGGCTTACATCGGCTCTCCGGGAGACGATTTTGTCGAACCGATGATCTCATTTATCAAAATATAGGAAACTAGGGTTTATAATCTCTCCCCGTGTAATGCGCTAGCATCAACATATATATAGGAAAATGGATAGCGACGAGGAAGATTTCGTGTTTTACGGAACACCTATAGAACGAGAGGAGGATGTCAGTAGCCGCAAGAAGAAGGCCATCGCTGAGGCCTCTGGCCAGTTGCGAACTCTTCCCGCATGGAAACAAGAGGTAAACGATTTCAAAATCAATGTCACGGGTTTGAAAATAGAACAATTTCCGTTGGTTTATGTTCTTGAATTATTGATTCCAATACTGTTTCTTGAATTCTTTAGAAGTTAGAAAATAGTGTTTCTTGAATTCTTATGTTTTAAACAAGAAGGCATAGAATATGATGGATTAAGTTGCTTGTAAATACTGTTTCTTGAATTCTTTAGAAGTTAGAAAATACCGTTTCTTGAATTCTTAAGATGTTAGAAGTCTATGTTTTAGACCATAAGACCTAGAATATGATGGATTAAGTTGCTTGAAAATACTGTTTCTTGAATTCTTTAGAAGTTAGAAAATACTGTTTCTTGAGTTCTTTATAAGTTAGAAGTCTATATGTTAGACAAGAGGACATCAAATATGATTGATTAAGTTGGTTGAAAGTACTGTTTCTTGTATTCTTTAGAAGTTAGAAGTCTATGTTTTAGATGAGAAGACAGAGAATATGATAGATTATGTTTTTTGAAGTTCTCCTGCTCGTTTCTTGTGTGAAATTAGTAGAATTTTAATGGCAATGTAGCCTCGTTTGATGGACATTGTGAAGCTCCTTTTTCTTTTGTTTGGTTGTAGATGTCATGTCATCCTTGTTGAGTTTAAGGTTGTTTACATTGATACTATGAGAGAGTTGATAATTTGTTTAACCTTTTGAGGAAACATTAGTACTTTACTAATGCATATAGCCCATTAAACACCACTCCCTGTAGATTGAAATGGGTGCTTGATCAAAGATTTTATCCTTGGGAGCTATTTTTTTATCTGCTTCTATCTGAATTTTTCACTTATTTTTTACTTGTTAACGAAATTGATTCACAGGTCACAGATGAAGAGGGACGGAGGAGATTTCATGGGGCATTTACTGGTGGTTTTTCCGCTGGATACTACAATACAGTTGGCTCGAAAGAGGGTAGAGTGTAACTTCCATTTTATTGTTCTGCTTCATTTCAGTGACGTTTTTCTTGATAATTTTATTTTCGACCTATTTATGTGAGATTCTTTATGAACCATCTATATCAATGTTGTAGGATGGACTCCACAGACATTTACGTCATCTAGGAAAAACAGAGCTGAAGTCAAACAACAGTCTCTCTTTAACTTCTTGGATGATGATGAGAAAGCTGTATGTTCTCTTCCTTTCCTTTCTTCATAGATATAAGAATATAAATATGTTATGCTATTTTTTGTATGAGTTACGCCCAAAGAAGTCAATCAATCCTCTGACGGAACATCAACTTTTGGTTGGAGAATATGAAATAATCCGAGATGCTCCTCTCAGGATGCTTACTCACCTTTGTTATCAATTACTTCTTCCTGTAAGGTTGGAGTTTTTACTTTAAGAGATATTTTCGGAAAGACACAACATCTCCAGTATTTACATCTAGTGTGTTTTCCTCTGCTGTTTCTTTTCCGAAAGCCACAATTCCAAGTTCACACTGTCTCTTCTATTTGAGCTGGGAGCATGCTTGAACATATTAAAAAAGAAATTGCTGTTGAACTTGTGCTTTTGCAGAAAACATGACATGATAGCCACTAATCTCAGAAACACTCACCGTATCTGCTGATTGCTATTGCTTCAGTTTATTGAATGACTCTTTGATGATTATTGCTTCTACATTTAGATTGAGGATGACGATGCAAAGGTGGTTTAGTTAGTAAACCACCCGAGCAGGTTATGTCCTCGTAGAGTAGTAGTGTAGAGCACCGGGTACTTGAATGACTCTTGTGAAGCGTGCAAGTCAGTTTACTTTTTTCTCGAGTTCCCTTGTTTTCTGATATTTAATTGTTATTTTCTCCAAGTCATTGTTGTCAAGCTGATTCTAGTTCTGTGAATTCATCAAAGTGTTCGTTTTGTAAATTATGTGTGAAGTTTAGAATGACATATATTCGAGTTGAGCTGGTAGTGATCATTTGTTCATATTCATTTCTGTTCCCTAGAAGCTTACTCTGGTTTTTTACATCATAGGAAATGGAGGGTCGTCTAGGGACATCGATGCAGTATGATACGTTTGGATTTACTGCTGCTGAACTTGCTCGTAAACAAGCTGAAAAGGAGCAAAAGCAGAGGTGTTCTATTGTGCTTAGCTGCTTCTTATGTATAAAATTGTTAGTTTGTAGCTTAGACCTTAGCTGATTTTTACTATTCTGTCTTATGGCATTATGTGATTGCTATAATCTAAATATCATTACCTAATTGAGCTGCAAACTTGTTCCCTGCATCTTTTCTTTTATTGTTGAAAGGATTTTGTGCTCATTTTTCTACTAGGCATGTTCTTTACAAACTATGATATATGTTTTTGTAACTTCCTGAACAATCTTGTGACTATAAAGTGAGAACTAATTGGGTGAGATAGTAAATGCATGGTCTGAGACAACCTTAGAATCCTCTCAATGTACAAAAATTATTCTGATTGGTATACATAGTTGACATTTAGAATAGTTTTCTCGATGTACGAGGATTATAGCTGTACTTAATTTTGTGCTTACACTGTCCATGCCAGACCTACCGCATACCTTGTTCTACATGATTGAGTTAATTGTATGTCTAATCTTCCTACTTTCTTTCATTAGTGTTTGTTGCAAATCGCTCGAGTAGAACTGGATTGAAGGAACCTTAGATGCTTAAATTCCATTATTGAACTATGAGTCAACTATTCTAGTTTCTCTTATCTTCACTTTTCATACTTTGAACATCTTGCTTGTATTGCAGGCCCTCTGCTATACCTGGACCAGTTCCGGACGAAGTGGTACTTCCAGTGACAGACTCCATTGGTCTGATTCTATGTACACTGAAAAGTACACTTTTTGTGAAGGGAATAATTTCTCACTATGTTATTCTTATTTTTTGGGCAGGGCTCACATTACTGCAGAAAATGGGATGGAGGCGTGGCCGCTCAATTAACAGCTCACATACTGATTCACTATATAGTATGCACGTACCCTAATGTCATGCTTAGTCTGCTGGATATGGTTATTGACTTATTGTACTATGCGTTACCTGGCAAGAAAATAAATTGGCAATGGACTTAATTAGACACAGTTTTTAAACTAGCTGAAGAAAAGCTTTATGTCTGGACAAATCATTCTTAATTTCTACTAGTTTTGCAGAGTGCTTTACCTTGTTCATAGAGAATGCATTTTTTTTAACTCAAGCATAACTGTTGGGTAGATGGTTGGACATTGAAAATTTTGTATAGTCCAATCGGTTCTCAACAGGTGCCAGAAGCAAACATCTCGGTGTTGACAAATGGACCTTACTAGACACATTTCGCATTAGTTCAAGAAATAGACTGGAAGTCTGAACTCAGAATTATTTCCGTTGATCTTTAAGAGCTAATTTGATGATGCCTAAACATTTCCCATGCACATCTCTTGGACATATTTGGCATCTACAAATACCCTCAGAGAGAATTGAGTCTGCCTTTTAGAAGCTATCATTTTAGGACTTTGTTCTTGGCGTATTTTTTCTTAGTGTCTTATAATCGGTTAAGAAAAAAGTTTCAAGAATTTTGAAACTAAACATTTAGTTTTCATGCTTTATAACTATGAATCAATTTGTTGCTATCAGTCTATTCTATTGATATGTTTCTATTTCTAATTGGCAGATGCTAAGAGAGAGGCAAGAAAAGCTTTTCTTGCATTTTCTTTTGCTGATGTGGACGGACAACCTTTGGACTCTGGGTTAGCTGAAGATGCTGCTGACCCTATCGCGGATCTACCAACTGATGATGGGAACCAGTTTTCTAAAAGCACACCGGTGTGAACTGTTGCTTTATTTCTTCAAGGCTTTTCTTTGTCATCTTGGGCTTTATATTTGTCTTTTATTTCTCTGCTTCATTTTTTGAACGTAAACAGCTCCACTTCTTATTACTCGCATTTCATCTTCATGGTACTGCTTCATTTGGTCTATTGTTATGAGACCATAAAACTGGGATGGCCAGTGTGAGTGGAGAACTGTTGGGTTTTTAGCTATCCTTTCTCTTTTTGAGTGATGCAGTGGGTTGCTACCAAACCACTCTGTTGGTTACTTTAAAATGCCCTTTATCTTTAGGAGTAGTGGATGTTGTACATATTTTGTTTTTCTTTCTTTTTCAACTAGAACAGTGCCTGGTTGACTATAGTGATCCTTTGATAGTATGATTGCTCAAATTCATTCAGTTCACCTTTTATCTGGTGAGAGAAGGGAATGTCAATGGTAGTGTTTACCCCTAAATAACGGAGAGACCCGATTTATATGAATACTCTTACATCTTCTATGAATATGCGGAGGGATTTTGGTCGACAAAATACTAACTAATTGGGTTTACTTTCTGATTTAATAACATCGGCTGACATAGTTCTTCTGCCCGACATCTTTTTCATAGTAAAATAATTTGTTCACACAGAACATGAAGAGTTAAAGGAGAATAAAAAAGGTATTCTCTATAGACAGCATTGTAAGATATACTAAATTAGAGATTTAAACGATGCAGACAAACTTGCGAAGATCAGTTAATCCAAGAACAGTCTCTGTTATGCCATTCAATGCCGAGAAACTCTCTCTCCCAGTATATTCCTGTCAGAATCGATAAAGACAATGGGATTCTCCATTTGCGTTTGATGCATGTATTCCAGTTACATGGCTATACACGGGATCAGAAGTTTTTCATTTGCTTGCACTTTCTTTTTTCTTTTCGAAATAAATATAGTGATTTTGTATACTTGAACAAACTTCCATCTCTATCTCCATTTAATCCCTTTGCGTTAATGCACTGGTTCCCTAATATTTTCCTGCTTATTTCCTTATCTCTTTAGGTTTATTTGCTTAATCCAAAGCAAGATTTGCATGGTTTAGGCTATGATCCTTACAAAAATGCTCCTGAGTTCAGAGGTACTTAATGTCTCAGTAGTAGAGAAAATGTTAACTGCCTTGTCCTTATCGAATTATGTGTTAACTGATCCGTAACACATTGTCTGTGAATAAGTGCATCGCTTCTTTTTTTCTTCAGAAAAGAAGAGATCACGACTATCTAATAGTAGGGAAACGGGGCAACAAGACAGAGTCTTGAAGGACAGCCTTTTTGGTTTTAAATGTAAGATTTACCCCTCATGTTTTCAGATTTTAGCTTGCTTTCCATTTAGTACCTCTTGCCTTCTTTCAAACATTGCGAACTTTGCCGATGTTGGCTCTTTAGCTATTTGGGTTGCTTTTATCAGCAGGAAGAGTTGCTCCTGGATTTGGTGTTGGGGCTCTTGAAGATCTTGATGTTGAAGATGAAGATGTGTATGCATCAGGTTATATATTTTCCTTTTGGCTGTAAATCCAATCCAATTATTATAAATACACAATACCAGTCAGTGTCTTTTGTTTTTATGTACAAGTACCAGTCAATCAGTTAGCAGTATGGATTACAGATATTCCTGTTGTTCCTTCTTTAGTTCTTCTCTTATCATGACAACACCATAGTTTTCCCGTGTCTTTTTTTTTTCGTTCACAACAGAAACTTTGGTTCTGTGTTATGCTTATACCAATCACCACCACTAAGTTTATGCTCATTGACTGGCCCGGGGAAGTGTAGAGGCAGTAGTGGGGTTGGTGAGAAGAAAATATGGAATAGGATAATTGAGGCATAATGGAATTGAAATTTATATGTTGTCAATATGGGATTCTGTTTGTGCAAAATGCAAGTAAATTCTATGGACCCTTCATAGGAGCAATTTGTTTGGAGCTCAAGTTTGGTTTGTGTTTGCAGAGAACATCTTCACTACTTGCACTTTTCAAGAAAGTATTAGTCACCTTAAATTAGAGGTTACAACTTCATTTTGCCATCATATGAGAGATAGAAATGCTAGTGTCTTTGAATACAAGATGGACATGTAGTTAATCTTAAATCAAAAATATGTTCTTGCTTAGCTTTGGTGCGATATCGCATTTGTTTTAGAGTTGGATGCTATGGTTGACCTTCTTAGTTCTTTACCTACACTATAAAGTTACCCTTTTATGTACTTTGCTCGACATTTTCTTAACGTAGGGATCCGTTGTCTCCTTATTATTTATCAAAAACTTCATTTGGCCATTCTGGATCACCAGTATTTTTGTTCCTTCTCTCAAGTTTACTTTTCATGAATAAAGTTCTGTGTAGTCCTATTAAATGCTTCGTTGATTCAGTTTGAGGTTAGACAATTGCAGAATATGAGAGTTCTTCTTTTCTTCTAATTTTTGTTGCTCTTGTAACCTTGCATTGCCCCCCTCCAGCTGTTATTGGTGTGAAGTAGGGGGAATAACAGTTCTGCTTGAAAGTTTCTTATCTTGACTAGTATTTATCACCAGGTTATGACTTTGAAGAGACCTATGTTGAAGAAGCTGAAGAGCCTTCAAGACCAAAGGTGGAGAATCTGAAAATGTTGGACAGGAAGGCACATGATGTTCTACCTGGTTTTAGTGCTGCTTCAAAATCCGACTATCAGCTGGAAAGGTATCATGACACTAATTCTTTTACTGAAAGTAACACATGCTCTGAATTAGTACTCCGCCTATATCATGAAAATGAGACTTCTCTAGAATGCTTTGTACGTGCACCCAAGGGTATGACCTATTAATCAATGATGTGACGGAACCTTGGAGACCACGGTTCAATCTCAGCGTAAGTGATTTCTTCCCATTTACCGAAGCGTTAGTGGACAAAGTTTTTAGTATTTGCATAAGTAGCTGGTGGAATAGTCGAGGTACTCTCAAGCTGGCCAAACACCACCATTATTTTTTCAAAAAGGGAGAATGTTTTGTGCGCCTTTCGTTGGATGTAATTGAGCTAATCAAACCTAAGGTAGATTTTTAAGATGAGAGACCTGTAAGCATGGTAAAGGCCAGATGTTTATATGTCAGAAATGTAGGAATCCTTGCTGTTTCAGCACCAAAAGACAGTACTGCCTAGAGGGGAAGTTATAATCCACTGATAAGATAAGTCTTTATAAAGTTCCTAACACCCTTTTGGTTTTCCCACAAATGTCTTTTGGCTCTACGATAAGGTTCATCACATAGCTTTTCTTGTGGTCATGAAGGATTTCATGAATGCTTCTCCTTAGCTGCATTTACTTTAAAACTGTCATTTTTCTAGATGTGATCAAGGAATTATGAGGTAACTAGTACGTGCTTCTACGGCATGTAGAATAAAGTCTGTTTTGTGTGTTCTAGAAATTGGTTCTTTTTAGGCGTATGGTTGTATATGACAAAAACATTAACTTTGATTTTATTTTTTCTCTAACTCAATTTTTTCTACTATGTTAACAGATTCGATTCTCCAGTGATACCACAGAATTTTGTCCCCCGTCACAAGTTTGCATCTCCCCTTGAATCCGATAACGAAGCTCCTGCTCTTCCTCCTCCTGTTGTTCCTCCCCCGGAGGATAATAATCTTAGAATATTGATTGATGGGTTGGCTACATTAGTAGCTCGTTCTGGTAAATTACTTGAGGATCTTTCCAGAGAAAAAAATCAGTTTAACCCTCTATTTGGTTTCCTGAATGGAGGAAAAGGTCATGAATATTATGCAAGGAAACTTTGGGAGGAGAGACATAAACGTAATGATCAAGGAAAACAACAGTGGGATGCAAAAATGTCTCGGAAAGTTCAGAAGATGACAGCAGAAAGCCGTGGCCAGATATTAGGGGAGAAGCCTATTGAAAGAAGCTTGAGAGCTGCAAATTCCACTGGTATTTCTGCTGATGCAATCAATTTAACGTCCAATCTTTCAGATACATTCACCAAACCTGTGTCAATTGTAAGTAGTTTAGTACTCAGTAACTTTAAGTCTAGCTTGATATTCATTTTAGGCTGAATAAATTTTAGGATGAATCATGTGCTAAGTTGGCACCTCGTTAAGTCTACTTTGGTAGGGGTTAGTCCTGGTAGTGTCTTATTGTTTGATGTTTCTGGTGTTCATGAATGGGAGCCAGTTCTTTTTTTCCTTCTGGGCTTCAATTGTTTGGCTCAATTTTAAGTTGAAGATTGGTATTTTATGTATAAGTACCAAAATTGGCCACTCTTTCTCCTAGTTGAATTTATTTTCATATGCCGAGCTGTTTTCAGATTTGGTGCTGAGTAACTAGCTAATTAGTGTTTAAGGTCTTAAAAATGCTTGAGGTTAGAAAGGTATACTTAATTAGTTTTTGCCATCATATGTTGGAATTTGTTTTTGGTCTTTGTTGATTCTGAACTTCTGTCTCCAGAATGAACTTCTTGAATCTGCAAAACCTTTTCAAGATGATCCAGCTAAGCAGGAAAGGTTCGAGCAGTTTCTGAAGGAGAAATATCATGGTGGTCTTCGCCCTAAAGATGGAAGTGGAGCAAGTAATATGTCTGAAGCTGCCCGTGCTCGCGAAAGATTAGAATTTGAGTCTGTAGCTGAAACAATAAATAAAGGAAACCATGGAAAAGAAAGTGTTCCACCTAGTGAGTTGTTCTCAAGTATGTTAGCTACTGCAGGATTGCAATTCACTTCTGGAGCAGCAGAGGTATGTACATTATTTAACCCCTGAGTGAACATTCATAAGTTGGCAGTTTCGTCCTGTTCTCTAACTGCTGTTTTGCAGCTAGCTAAATTTGGTCAAGATGATGGCTTAGCGGCAACAAGTATGTACCCAAAACGGGAGGAGTTTCAGTGGAGACCTTCATCTATTCTGTGCAAGCGCTTTGATCTTATTGACCCTTATATGGGCAAGGTACCAACTAGTACTGTATATTTCATGATTGTTATGTGTCGATCTGCCAAATCATACTTCTATATTTCTATCAAAATCAAGCCTTCTACTACTATCTTGTGGAGAGATGTTTCAGCTGTTGAAGTCATTGACTTCTTGTTTTTATGAGAATTTAGTTGGGCTTCTGTTAGTTGAAAGGACAGTTGAGAGAGATGTAATTTTGAGCAGGTTTCTCTCTTTTTTTTCTTTTTTTTAAGATGTCATTGTAATAGACATTCTAGAATGTAGGAATTTTCTAATTTCTTCTCTATGTGATCCAAACCGTATTAGGTTAGTCACTGGAATTTAATGGACTGAATGAATTTAGGCTTGATATTATGATATACCTCTGTATTCGATAAATCTAGGAAAATGAAGGTGTTTCCTCGCTCTCCCTAGAAAGTTGCTTCCTAGTGAAATCATTCCCACAGGAAATTTACCTTGTAACCTTTTTTTCCTAAAACTTATTCTTCTTCTTTCAAAATGTCTTATTTCTATATTTGCTTTCAGTACCTCTTAATTGCTTTCTTCTATGGGATCTAATTTTAGGCTTTGAGATGGCATTCTTTCACAAAGAATGATGAGAAAGGGATGGGAAATACACGATTACACTGAAATTTTCATCTTAGACGTCAAAATAGAAATACACTATAATCCTTTGTCATCAGGCACTGCTACATCTTACCACCTGACCTCCAGAGCGTACATCCCGACTGTCACTATCCTGCTCCAACTGGAATTGGATGGCCTGTACTGCTGAAAAATACCATAACTTAGCCCTACAATGATCCAAAGGTTGCCTTTACAAAAGTTTGAAATTGCCATTTTATTGAATGCATCATCTGGTTTTTTTTTTCCTTGGTGAAGAGAAGAGCTCTAGGTCAACCTCTTATTCTATTTATTCTATTGGTCTACCCGCCGGATGGGTAGGAAGAAAGAAGTCTTATTGTTCGTCGAAAGTATAGTAAACTGTCAGATGTCAACACAGTTCAACGAAATAGCATGTACATGGTTTGTTGATCCAGGATAAATCCAAGAATTATTCAATTGATGGTGGGGGGATAGGGATGAGGTAAGCCTTAGCTATTAGAATCAAATTTTCTACCGAGGCTGCTAGATGCTTCAGAGATACAAGCAATGTCAGTCACATTTTCTGCTTATTGATGATTCACACTCCAAAGGATTGTTGAATCATGTTATAAGCAGCAGCTGACATGAGATGTTACATTTTTTCTATTTTTGTGTCATATTTATGCTTCAAATTCATCACCTTTTCTTGTCTATGGCGATCTACTTTGCCAGATTGAAAGGAATGGCACAAGATCCTTCTTCAAAAACCATGAGAATATGGTTCTTAGTTGATTAGAAGGTAGAAAGAGAACACATAAGGGCAGGCAAGTTTGCACCAGGTGATTTGGAATGGAGGAGATCGATGGGTGGTGTCAACCTTGAAGGTTGGATCTTAAGATGATGTGCTTGAGGGACGGAGAGAGATTTGGTTGGATTGTGGGTGGTTGGGGGCTACAGTGTGTTGCAGAATGTTGAGTGCAATTCAAACATAGTTGGGGATGACCAGTAAAAATGGCTGTATTGGAATCAGTAAGCTGTCCAGTCTGTCATTATGATAGTGCCCAATGGGTTTTCAAAGTTCTCCTTTTTCTCTCTCGAGTTTTCAGGCTTTTAGTATGAAATCGAAGGCTGAGGGGAAGAATGAGTGACAAAGTGTTGCTTGTTGAAGAATGTGAATTTCTCCAACGATCAACTGCACCACTAACACTTTCTTAGCTCTCCTTGCAGTCTGCAGATGCTTTTTGACTGTATGGTTTTAACAGGGATGAGTAAAATTTTAGAGCCAACGTTGGAAGAAGTGGCACCGGGGGGCTAGGATAGGGAAGGAGATGTCATCACCATTGTAAATCTTAAAACAGTTTTAAGGGATAGAATATGGTAACAAAAAGTCAATAATATGAGTGAAACAACAACATACCTAGTGAAATCTCACACGTGAGGTCTAATATGAGTGACAGAAATCTCACACGTGGGGTCTGGGTGGGTAGAATGTGTGCAAACCTTACCAATACCTCGTGGAGGTTGAGAGGCTGTTACGAAAAGGCCCTCAGCTCAAGTGCAGCAAATCCAGGTACAAAGAAGGAGGCAATGAAAAATTATAGCAAGCATAAACAAGATAGTGCGTAATTGAAAAACACACTAAACAACATACTAGGATAGATTATTGTAAACAATAATAGAACACTGAGAAATATCAAAAACCGAACTACAATAATACAACTAGTACAATTAGGTAATATGAGTGAAAATTAAATAGAAAAGAGTTGTTTAGGGGAAGAGGAAAAGGGGGGGAGGGGGGAGACGAGTATACCCTGACAGGCAACAGATCAGGAAATTTTGGAATTTCATGGTTTTCTAGAACCTCGAGACGTTAGTTTGAATATTCTTGACGCTTGTTTGTCACTTAGCTTGGGTTAGCTCTTCTACTAGAGTGTTAAGCATTGGTGTAGGACGTAAGATTTGTTGAGTTCTTAAGCTAGTTATTGTCCTCTAAGTAATTGTCTCATGTGGTATAAAAAATCTATGATTATGGTAGAAACACAAGTAGCTTTTGTCTACCGGTCAAAGTTTCTGTTTAGTTTTGTTATGCATGTTTCTTTTAGTGAATTGTGGCTGGCCGCAGCATCAGTCCTATTTTAAGTGAATTATCTGGCAGGACGATGCCTTTTTCCTATGACAATTTAGACAGGACTCTGCCTGTTTTCTCTTGGACCGTTCTGGCAGCATGATGCCTCTCTTTAGCCTGTAGTCCTACCATTGTTTTGGAGACTCTTTCTGCCTTTGTCTGACAAGATTTCTGTATGGCCAATTTACTATTCTCTCAAGTGTTTTAACATTGTTGCTGTAGCTGAATAAGCGGATTCGAATTTGGGATCCTGCCTTGAGTTTGAGGGTCCTGTTACATTGTTAATTGTCAATATTAGTGTTTGACGTTCTCTTTTTTTGATAAGGTAAATAATTTGAAGTTCCCATATGCAAGTAGTATACCAAAATGTTAAGAAACCTAAACCACAATATGGTTCTCTACAAAAGTCACGCAATCTATACAAACAAGGGCCAGATTGGTATACCAAAAAAGAAATTAGAGACAGGAGGCTACTCTTCACATGTATAAACTAGAAGCGTTAAGTTCTTAAATTGGAGATTGTCCTTGTTACATGTAGTGCGTTTGACATCTATAAATAGGTGAATCGTATTTATCTAATTTTGAAGTTCATTAATGCATTTATTCAGTCATTTCTCTTTGCTTCTGTTTCATATCCGTTAAGGTTGACGGAGCTCCATCTTGTATTTATGCAGCCACCCCCAGCTCCACGCGCGAGGAGCAAATTGGACTCACTTATATATTTGCCGGAGTCTGTCAAAGCTCCAAAGCTTGAAGATGATGTTTCTGGGGGTAGGAGCCAATTCTCTCTCCAGGAAGGCCGTATAGAAAAAGGAAAAGAAATAGCTGACCAGGAAATTGAGGTTGATGCAGAACCTGAAAATATTGAAAGACCTGTTGATTTGTACAAGGTATTTAGTCTCTTATTGTTCAAATCAGTTGTTAAAGTATACAATTCCTTATTAGAGGAGAGTGCTAAGTTCTCTCTTATTTGGACTATCATGTTCATAATGTTGATTTTGCTACTCCATCTTTGTTCTAATTGATCACTTTTTGTATCAAGGACAGCAATAGTATCTCTATTATGCTTTGCTTCTAATTGTTCTTTGTCATGTCAAGGTTACAAACTAGTACATTAGATTACTTGGTATTTTTACGAAGGTCAAAAGGGACAGATGTATGGAAGGTTTCTTTTCTCTTGGTATTTTTACGGAGGTCAAAAGGGATAGATGTGTGGAAGCTTTCTTCTCTTATTCTATTTGGTTGATGTATGGCAGTGGTTTGTTACTTTCTGGTTTTCCATTTTTTATGTATTAATTTGGATAACCTCATTACCTGAGTTAGTGTTAGGGTTAGTTGGTTTAGTTTCTTAGTGCCTCACCTGAAAAGGCCATCTCACCACCTATTGACGGATAGTTTTTATCGATGTTAACTATTTGAAAAAGTAGTTGAATATGCAAACTGTATTAGTGTTGTTTTAAGGAGATGAATTTTTTTTCTTCACTCACTTTTGTTCTCTTGCTTCCTGTTGTGGCAGTTGGATTGGTTTCTGGTGTTCGATAGATATTCTAAGAACAATCTGTTGATGAATGAGTAGTATGAATTCATTTCTTTAATGTGCTATGTTTCATTTGCATAAAAACTTACAACTTTGTATTGGTTAATATTCATATGTAGGCTATTTTCTCTGATGATTCGGATGATGAAGCGGAAACTAGCAATCAGGATGTCACAGAGGATTCACAAAAGAAGGTTGAAGCTGTTAATACGACTTTAAATCGATTAATAGCTGGAGACTTTTTGGAGTCATTGGGTAAAGAACTAGGTTTGGAGGTTCCCACCGATATGCCTCTCCCAGATAACAAATCAAGTAATCCAGCTAAAAAGGACAGTTTTCCCTTAGATGTGAGAGCAAAGAGCATTAACCAAGATCCGATACTGGTAGTAGGAAATAATAATCGGAACATCTCTCAACAAGGTATATTTTCTAGAGAAGGAACTGTGGATATGAACTCTCGGAAAAATGGTGGCAGAGGAACTGAAACTGAAAGCTACAGGAATGATATTGATAAGAAAAAGTTTGAAGCAGAAGGTAGAATACATGCAAAAGCAAAAGGAGATCAGTACCGAAATAAGAACAGCAGTTCATCAGAAGATGAAACCGATAGAAAACGAAAGCGGCCTCACAGAAGCAGCAGTCTAGATGCTTCTTCTGATTCATCTGAGGGTTACAAAGACCGTCGCTCAAGGTCAAGGAAGAAAAAATCATCTCAGGAGAAGAGTAGTAGTAGTAAAAGGCACTCAAAGCACCATAAGCATAGAAGGAGAGATTCACGAAGTCCTAGTAGACATTCCCGTCATGGTTCAGAAAAAGACCGCAGAGAAGCCAAGAGAGAGAAGCGTAAATACAAGGACTGAAACATTTCTACTATATGACCTATTTGAAATGGATCTAAGGAGTTACTTGAAACTACTGCTGATTGAATATCTATGATGTCTCAGATAAGTGGTTAGTTACTGCTGGAACAGTTCATGCTCCTTGGGTTTACTACTATGTGCTGTGCGTAGAGCTCCTTCTTCTTTGGTCAATCTATGGGAGCAAGAGGCCAGATTCTGAAGTTCTCACTAGGATCATCCTTTTGACTTGCAGGATATGATATTGGTTCGGTCTGTTTTCCAGCTTATTCCACTGATCAAGCTTTTGATTGTAGCAGTTGGATAATGGTATGGCTGGTCTGATTTTTGTTTCATGCTTTACATTAAAATATATTTTATGTCGAAGCATTCCAGCTAATGTCTTTCTGAGGTCTTGGGAATTCGTTATGTATGTTTGTATGTGGTTCCCTATTAGAAATAATACAGGATCAAAGGCTGTTTATCTGTTTCATTTTTTCAATACTCCTTTTCCTTTAAGGAAATCCCGCAATGGAAACAGCAAATGTATGTGGTTTCCCTTTATGCAGTTTGAAGTTTAGATTGTTTACCTGATGCCTGCATTTTCCACATCCTTTTAAATGAAAAGAAAGAGCCTTTGGAATGATGATTATGGAGTAATCCATCTGTTTTCAAACTTGATGCGTTACACGAAAGTAGGCAATAAGATAGCATAATGATTGACCCCCAAAATTTCCTTGTACTTTTATTCAGTGTTTCTATAACATGACAACCTGTTATCATTTTCTAATAATTTTATATCACCTGCTGTATTGGTGGGTCAAGTGACTGATTGCTTTAGCCAACTGTGAAATTGACTTTGATTATTTTAATTGGATAAGCTGAGTGCTCTACGTTTTGTGAAATTTGAGGGAAAGGAAAACAAAGTCTGAAAGTTAGGATAATCAGCATATTTTTGATATGCAGAAAATTATAATATTTGTACAGCTGATTGATTGATTGATAAAAGAATATTGAACAAATCGACATAAGACTACAAAATAGGAACTCCGAGAAATTCTGCAGCAGACCTGGCCATAACAGTTGCAAATTCATTAAAACTAATAACACCATCTCCATCAACATCAGCCTCTCTGATCATCTCAGTTAGTTCTCGATACGACAATGGCTGACCCATTTTAGCCATTGATCCTGCCAGCTCCGCTAACGTAATGTACCCATTTCCATCACGATCAAACGATTGAAAAACTTCCAAAAGCTGCCCCTGACTCACCAAAACTTGTTCATTAATCAAATCAGGCGTAATTGCATTGACAAGTTCATCGAATTCCACAGACCCATTTCCATTAGAATCCATTTTGGCTAACACAACATGAATTTGGTCCCCATTGGGTTTTAGCCCTAATGAACGTAATAGTGCTGCTAGCTCTAAATGAGTAAGGCTACCATCATCGTCCATGTCGAATCTTGAAAATATATTCCTTAATTGGTCAAGTTGATCAACGTGAAGCCTTGACATTATTTGTTTTCCTCTTTTCTTCGTCGTCATTTTTGGGTTAATAATTATTACAAGAAACTGAAAATGTGAGATGCTATAGAGGAAAAGAGATAAAAATTGGTGGTGATGGGAGAAGTGTTGAAGATTTGGATTTAGGAGGCTATGTATGGGTTCCATGTTATGATTTTTGTATTTTAAAAATTGGGAGTCGGTGGATTTTAATTTGTTTTTTTGGAGTATGGAGTTCAATGTATCATTTCAAGAATCAAGTGAGCCTTCCTATGTCAGTTCTTTGAATTTTCTTAAAGTCAATTGTGGTGGCCCATTTCACTATTGGACTTAATCTTCTGCTCTTACTTCACCTTATTTTATAAAATAAATAAGTGATCAGGTAACCGTCTTTATAAAAAATTGTTTATTCTTACCTGAGTTAACAAACGGGTCGAATTATTTGAATGTATTACGTTCGTGTCAGATTCTGTCGGCAACAATTTTGATCAGAGAGTTATTTGTTATGATGATCGTATCAGATTATTATCGCAATAATTTTAATCAAAAAGTTATTTGTTCGTATTTATTGAATATAACGAATAAAAGAAATGATCAGTGTTATAATTCTATCATTAATACGTGATAATATATGTTGAAAATATGTCCGCAACAACTATGATAAAATGGCTGAAAGAAAGTTCATGACGCAACACAACTTAAAGCAAGTTTATACAGTTAGAAATATCCAAAAACTAAAGTATATAAATATAATATTAGAAAAGCAAATATAATGACTATAAAAAAAGAAGGACTATTCGCTATCATCAGTGAGTAAAATGGAGATTCGAATCGATTCAATATTTTTCGCCTTAAAATTGTGAATTAAGAGAATTTGTATTTGTAATATTTAAATTGAAGTGGACTTTTACTTTTCCATAATACAATTTAAGTTATGAGCCAACAATTTTCAACCTATGGACTTGTTTCGAATTTGAGTTCACCTATGAAATAAAGATTTGTTTATCAAGAATCAATTGTTTGACTAATGACTCCACACAACAAATTTTATTCAAATATTAAAAGAAATTTGATAAATTAAAATTAATAATTTTAAGTAAAATTTCATTAAGAAAACTATGTTTTTTCTTACTTTTGTTTTATAATATAGTATCTTAAAATATTTAATCTTTTAACTTCATGTAATAATACTGTTATGAATATTTATATTAATAAAATTAATTCAAATTCATAGTATGTTGACCATCTGTTTGTAACACAATATATTGGATTATATTATATAAATTTTTTCTATAAATATAAAAATGTGAATAGTGTGATTCAAAATTTTAAAATATTACTATCCAATATAAAAAGTAAAGCCGTTTTTAAATAACCTTAGTATTGATTTTTATTATTTAGACCAAAATAAAATTAGAAAATTTTTTGTTGATTAAAGAGAAAAGACATAAAGTTATCGCATGTGTGCATAAAGATATTTTAACTTTGAAAGTGTTTTATCACCCCACAAAATATTTTATAATATTTTTGTAAATGTGTCATTTTGAATGGTAGGGCCAAATGATAAGTGGGGATATGAGAAATAACTGTCCAAGGGTGAATATGTATTTAAAATTGAATGGTAGGAGCAAATATATCAAAATAATATGACGAAGGACAATATATAACCCTTTTCTAAAAGTATTTGGGCAAATATGACTTTTTTCCTATCTTTTAAAAAAATTGGGCCACTAACGAACTGATCTTATTTTTAATAAATAATATTCAAAGTATTATATCATACATTAAAAAATAATATCAACATATGTGAAAAATAAATGGCCAATTTATTATTAAAATATAATACATTCTTAACATATCTTAAAAATAATAATTCCTAATTATATTAAAATAAAGTTTGAAATTTAGATATAATACATTTTTGACATTGATAATAAGAGAAAAGAAATATACAATAGTTATAATACATTTTGAATTTAATAGTTTCTTTTATATATTGTATACCATAAGCTGTTTCATTCCACATGGTGGATATACAAGTAAAAGATTTTTAATACAAATATATTATAATATTCGATCATTCTTTTCTTCAAATATTTCGAAATGGAGTCAAAATATGTACAATATTAATATAAAAAAAATGAATTCAGAGATAATAAAATTTTAGTTAACATAATCTAGAATTACCTATGTCTTATGCTATGAAAAAAAGAAAAAGCCCAAATCTGTCAAAGATGAGTTGATAAACAGAACACACGCTATGGTCTTATATCAATACATAAATATGTCTTTTTAACTTGGCTTCAAATCACATTTATGTCCTTCAACTTGGGTGTGTACAAGTAGACACTTAAACTTTGTAAAGTTGCATAAATAAACACACATGTCTTACATGGCATCCTACATGTCATTTTTTGTTCTACTGTGTTGTGTCACATAGGACTCATGTGTTTACGTGAAAAAAATTCACGATAAAGAGAAGTTTGTAATTTAATCAACATTCACTAGAGACTTTGAGGTTATGGTTTGGCGAGAGAATTTGTGAACCTCTTTGTAATCCGAGTGAATTGAATGGAGCTATTTTTCTTTATATTTCACTCTCTCATATTTATATATACTGAATTGTTCATTTTTTTGTGGATGTATGTAGATTGATCACTAATTTGCTTTCTTACACATGATCTATCTAGCTTACACCTAATTATTTAGGTCATAACACTAGGTTTCCCTTCTTGTGTCTGTCTAATAATCTTTAAAAATAAACATATGATCAACCATTAATTTATCAAAAAATAAAATAAAATTGTATAGTAACTTGAAATTATGGCATGAATTCATATACTTCAAAATTCCGAATCCATCACTCTTAAAATCTTATTAATTGATCATTGATTCTCACTTGTGAATAACAAATAACATTCACAAAGGAAAAAATTGCACGAGAGTAGTAACTAGCAACTCATAATATTTATAAATTGCTTCAAAACAGAACAGCAACTTACAAATGACTCTGCTTCTACATATAGCAAAGATCAGATGTTTACACAAATAACCATATTACAACAGTAGAAAATTTTTACTCCAAATCAATGCTGTCCTCAAGGATCAAAGGGCTTGTTAATTCATCAAACAACATCTTGTCCCTTACCCTCATTATTACTACTTTCACCACAATTCGTACAGCGCCAGCATAATTTTCCCCTCAGCCACCCAAATCTACAATCTCTCTGTTTAACACTATCCAACGGTGTCACAGGCTTCCGATTCCTACAATACCTTCCCACTAAACAAGAAAGAATCGCGAGGATGGTTAACACAGAGATGACAGCAAAAAATGGCCCTATAGACCCTGAAGAACGCCAAGCGCTGCTTGGCACTGTTTGTTGAGGTGGTGGTTGTTGTTCGTTAGGCCAAATTGTTGAATCCGTGTTTGCCATTTCTTTGTTAGTGTATATATGTGTTTGTTTGTTCGTTCATTCACAAACAAACTATATATACTACGCAAAGAAGAAAAAACAGAGAACTCTGCATATTTTATTAATTCGATTTTTTTAAAAAAAAGTTATTGTCGGACCAATAAAAGGTATAACTGAGAGGCGTTGTGCTTTTAAATGTGGCTTTAAAGAACCAGAGTGGAATTACAACATGGAAAGGCAAATGGAATTCAGAAATCTTACTCACATTATCTCGAAATTATTTTATTTAATAATCGTGGTGTTCGATTTAATTTATACATCATGAGATATCTATTATACACTTTTATCAGATAGTTATATATGTCAGAACTAACACAAATAAAAAAAAAACAATCAAATATCTGAAATTTAAACTTAAGATCTAATAGTTCTCGACTCGACTGATATTATTCCAACTTTTTGCATGTATTTTCTTGTTTCTGCATGTGCTTATCTGAAATGGATATTTGACTTTTTTACACATAAAAAGAGTCCCATGTGGCTACACTTTGCTCTTTTTCCTTTTCATGAATAATCTTCTTTGCTAAGGCATAGGCCATGTGAATATGTATTAGTCAAATTAGTTAAGTAATTTCAAATTACCCATCATAGTTTCTACCAAATTTAAGTTATAAATAGGTACTAGTCAACTATAACACGTTATACTCTAGTTGATTTCGAATTACCATTACTAGCTTGCTATATGTAAAGATTTATAAATCAATTTAATCTGATGATATAAAAATTCTTTACAGAGACTAATATGATAGTTAAAGTTGATATTTAATTATTACTATGAAGTATGAACCTTTCTGTGTGTTGTTATTCCATTAATTCTTCGTACCTAAGTTAAATATATCCAGAACATTTAATTTAAAATAAATATGGGCCACCATGATCAAGTATTATCCTTACTTTCTCCCCATCTTTTTTCTTCCCTTTTTAAACGTACGTTGGGCTATTAGATGTAGTGGAGAATTGAAGGATTGTTTTAGGGGTGTTTGTGGTTAGATTTGGATCGCTTATTGATTAAATTTAAAATTAAATTAATCTAGACGATTTTTTAAATTTTTAAAATCAAACAAATCAAACGAAAAAAATAATCATCGGTTTGGTTATTGTCGGTTTGAGTTTTTCTGGTTTATTCGATTTGAAAGTAATAAATTTTTTGAGTATGTACATATCTCGATAGACACAAACACCTATTACATGAACAATCTACAGAAAAGCTAATGTCGGTTCAGTCAAGCAATTAAACAATATTAGAGTGTGTGACTATTTTATGTGAAGTACAGTATGTAAAGACTAAAATTAATTTTGATGTACTTGGATTTGAGATCGTTATACTTTGGCTAAAATGTTGAGTTTGAGAAAATGATAAAGTTAAAGACTTAAGTTAATTAAAATTTAATAAAATATTTTTAACTTATTAATGAATAAGATATAAATAATTATAAAATTTATATATCTAATTTTCGATTCGATTTGGTTATTTTTGCGCTTGTTTTTAGTAAAATCAAAATCAAACCAAATAGTATCGATTTTCAAAATTTAAAAACCAAATCTAACCATATTAAATCAAATATTGATTTTTCAAAATTAATTTAATTCAAGTTACAATTTAATTTGATTATTAATTATAACCATGAACAATCCTAATTATTTCGATATATATTAACGTTATTTGGTGAGCTTAGTTAATGCTAGGTTCTACCTTATCCTATAGTTTTAGTTCATTTTCAAATAGAGGTTCACTAGTCCATATCAAGTGGCATTCAAAGTATAACACGTACCTTAAATAAGAATATTTAAGGACACAATTTTAAGGTTATTTTTTATTATTAGTCATTTGATTATTTTCAAACTATTCTACTCGAATATATAAAGTAGTTAATGACCTTACTAGATGAAGGGAAATATGAAAATAAAATTTTAAATCCGAAATTTCATAGACATACTTATACTATACTAAGGTGCTATTACCCCTGAACTTATTTTATTAATAATTTTCTACCCCTTTTGACCTATGTGACACTATTTTGTGGTTTCAACGCTGGTTGATTTTTTTTTTCAAGCTAGTGCCACGGAGACCGAAAGGGATAGAGAATTACTTATGAAATAAGTTCAGGGGTAATATGATCTTAGTATAGTATAAGTGTGTTTCTAGAATTTCGAGCATAAATTGAGGGAGTACTTATGCATTTTCCCAATAATTTTCTTGAACTTTAAATAATTTACTTATTATAAATTATTAAAACAGTTCCAACAATTCACTTAATATGGATTGGAGAGAGTATTTATTATTCAGTGTTCGCCTCCCACAAACATTTTCAAATGAGATTCAAATTTATCCTTATTACTCCTTACCCATCCCAAAATAAATGTAGGGAAAAGAACACTTGAACTCTAAGAAGGAAACTATTTACAAGCGGTTATCTACTATTTTCATACTTTTAATTTTACCTATTAATTAATGTTTAATGCTCGATATCATCAGAGTATATATATACTGTGATGATATCAAAGAGGAAGAATCAATTCTTTAGTGGAAACTCTACTCAGTTACTTCGAGATATCATTAGAGCATATATACTTTGATGGTATCAAGTAGGAAGAGGAAGATGAAAATGATCCAATAAAAAACAATACAATTTCTTACATGTTTCTCAATTGACGTGTAAAAAATGAAATTCTAAATCATTATCCTATTAAATTAGTACAACTTAATGAAAAAATAAATTTATTTTTGTGAATTTTATTTTTAATATTAAATATAACTAGAAAAAGAAAATATAAAAAAAATTGTACAGGGCTGTGTGGAGCGGGTTGAAAATGATAAGTGTTGCTATGCGAGCGAAGCGGACTACAAATTTTACGAATTAAGCTCAACCTGCATCGTCTGTGCCCTACACGCCCGATCGTCATCTCTATGAATAGTGATTCAGTGAATAGAGCAAGTGGAACAGTCAACTAAATAGTCTGGTATTGAAGTGGGTCCAATTTGAATAAATACTTTGTCCGATGAATCAAACTTATGCAGTTTTTCCATAAATGTAAGCTTAGTAAAAATATAGTCCCAAAATAAGTTTTAAGTTAAAAATTCCAGATAAAAATTAGTATATTCTTGAACTATACCACTTCACTTCATTTCAAAAATGGTGATCAATTTTCAAAAGATATTTATATATAGAGATAATTTAATTTTGTCCACTACACGTTGTATTTATTGATTTCATAAAAGACTTAATTTTTACAAAGATAATAAGTAATTTTGAGACAAAGAATGTAATTTTGTTAGACATTGAAATCTAAGTGGCCACCTAGCAAGTATATTTGAGAAGACTGAGTGTGTATACAGACGTTCACATCGATATATTGATTGTGCTATGAGACGGAGTCGAAACAATTTCTAGATTCAGAATACGTGAGTAAAATATATATCTAAAAAAATAAATTTGATTTGTATATATGAGTCTAAACCAAAATAAATAATTTTTGGTTTGTATATATATGAGTCTAGGTGTTAAAAATGAGTTGTTGGAGCTGATTTTGGGTGAGCTTTTGTAGTGAGTTAAAATCACTATATCAAAATTAATTTTAATCAGCAATTAATTAGTAATTGTCACTATACTTTTAGCAGTAATTATCACCTTTATATATGTCTCTAAAGGCAATAATTATCACCTTTATATATGTCCCTAAAGGCTTTAGCAATATTGGATCTAATGATTCTTAACTAACGCTGTTTAATGTTTAAAGCTTTAACACTCTTTATTAATATGTTTATTTATTACCGCTAAAAGTTGTGTTTTGTTGTAGTGAATGGATCGTCCAAACTTAGCTCATATATAAAATGGGAAATTTTCGCAAATAGTCACTTTAATAAATTTATTATGTTCCATAGATATAGTTTGCATATTTACGGATTGTAGCTACAGTTTAAGTTGTCTTGTTTGTATAATTTGAGAATTTGTATAATTCACATGTTTGTATAATTTGCGGGTACATTTGTATAATGCAATTATTTTTGTATAAATTCAAAATAACAAATTTATACAATTACAAAAATCAGAATTGTAAATAGTTATACAAATTATATGTACAAATTTTGAATTATACAAATATGCAAATTATACAAAACTAAAAATTGAGCAATGTAATTCTAGTTAAAAATAGGTTACGAATTACAACTAAAGCAAATTACAACTATATTAACTAGTTAACTAATATATATTTGCTCATAGTCATAATTCCCTTATAAAATAATGCATGATCAAGAATCAACTCATTAAAACTTGAATGAGTCATCAAATGAGTTTGGACTGAATTTGTCAGCCCGATGTATTATTAGAAGTGATAAATAAGTGAGTTAGGTTGAATTTGAGCAGTGTAAGATAAACAAAGTTAAGATATATATAAATTATTAATTCACCTTAACAGTTATTTGGGTTGAAATTAATTGAACAAGAATGGGCTAAAATGAGGGTAAAAAATAAAGAGGAACTTACATATATTTTACTGGTTTAGGAGTTAATTATTTAGATATATTTTAGTTTGAAATATTATGCATCTTACTAAATTTTGATATCTTCAAATACGTCCAGATACATGTATTTCGAATTTGATTGTTGACGGGTCTCTTTGTCTGTGTTGTCGGGAAAGAGGACGACTCAATGATTATTCGTTCGCTGGAACAAGAAGTTAAAATAAACTACCCGACAAGTTTTCAACAATTTTGTTTAAATTTTTATTTTATTTTGGTAAATTCCAAAAATGAATAAATGAGTAATAATAAATAGAGAAAATATAAAAAAAATTATAGAATTAACGTCAAAAATTCACAAATAAATATAGTAACCTTAAATTCAACAATTTCAATATTTTTTTAAATTTGAACAAAATTGTTGAAAATGGATTGGATAGTTTATTTAAAAGGTATAAATGTCATATGATAAGGTTAAAATGACATGACAATTCCATGTGACATTTAAAGAAATGAATAATTAGTTGGATATGTCCAGCAGACCAACTAACGCTCATAAAGGCATACCGATGTGAAAAGTTGGACGGCGAGAACATGAGTAAGCCAAACTTTAAACGGAGGCTATATCTAGACCTTTTCAAATATTGTAGAGGCATATTTGACCCTTTTCCCTTTTTTAAAATAAATGAAAGAGTGTATTACACGCACTATGATGAGAGTGGTATAAAAGAGAGAAATGTGTTTCTCAAACTAAAAAATGATAGTTTAGATATGAAACTCATATTTTCAATAGTTTAGATATAGAACTACAAAAAAAAAAAAATATATATATATATATATATATATATATATATAATTTAGATGTGTCCATGTATAACCATTTTATTTATGGAAATGATTAAAGCTAACCACTTTGATGACTAAAGATGGATCTTAAATTTCTGACAAATTTGATATCTCTGGAGTACTTAAGTTTCAATGTTCTTTGACATGCTTTTAGTGTTTTGAATGTTTGAATATTGTTTGAGAGGTTGGATATGTCAAAATGATTAAAACAAGGAAATATTGAAAAAAATAACTATCATAACTGATATTTCACGGATTTTAGATGAAAATAACGTATCATGAATTTTGATATAAATAAAATTAGAGAGTGGTACGCGAAGGATCTTAAAGAGTTGATCAATCAAAATGAAAAATGTGACTATATATCATATTTATGGTCGGTTGAAATGAAGAAGACGATATTGAAAAGATGGACTATAATAAATTTCAAACATTGTAAAATATTATACAATATGTGGATTAAAATACGATAGAAATCCTAAAAATAAATTTACAGTAGACTAAAAAAAAATTTACGATACGTCTAGAATTTTAAAAAGCTGATCAATTCAAGATGAAAATATGGCCTATATATCACATTTATTGTCGGTTGATCTGAAGACAACCATATTAGAAAGATGGACTATAAAAGATTTCAAAAACAATGAAATGTTATATAATATGTGGATTAAAACACGACAACAATTTAATAATCGTAAACAAAATTCATATAACAGACTAAAAAGAAATTTATGATACGTGTACTTAGACAAGATTGCGGTACGATAACCCTAGCCATGCAGAAATCAACAATGAAATTAATTGACATTTTTATGTACATAATATAATTATTCTAATTTATTTACTCTGATAACTTACAAACTATATAAACATAATTACAAACATAGAATAACAATAAGTAATTTTTTTCACTATATATAGATCATTAAAAAATTCAGTTTAACCATTTTAGTAATTAATAAACTGTATAATAAGTACAAATATTAAATGAACATAAAAATATTTTATGCATGCTAGTACTTTTTATATTTTAGTTTGATGACTCTAATGACTAACAAGCTATAATTTTAACTACATACATAAAGTATAGATAAGTATAATATTTTTTCTTTTTTAAATTGATCATTATTCATTTTATACTGTATATAAAAATGGTAAATAAGAAGATAATTTTAATAATTTATTTCTTAAAATTTTCTTAGAAATCTACAATTGGCAAATGTGAACACTTTAAAAAATAATTAATTGCAAGAGTAATGTGCTCTCTCCATTCATTTTTATTTTTTATATTTGTGTTTTTGAAAGTCAATTTGATTAATTTTTAAAATTAAATTAGATTACATTAATTCGATATTTTAAACAAAAAATTTAGAATTTCAAAAACTTATGAAAAGTACTATAGATTACAACTTTTGTATATCAGTATGAAAAAAAATACATCGTAAAATATTAATCAAAATTTTTATAATTTAACTTCAGAATAGGAAACCATGACGATTAAAAATGAACGAAAAAAATAAACTATTAATTTAGTAAGGTGGAGGGAGCATATAATTTCAATTTAATCACTTAAAAGACTTGCAAACTACACAAACACTCAAATTTTTATTGTTTAGTGTAAGGATAACTTTCAAATATAGCAAATAGGGGCAGATCTACGTTGGGTACAGGGTATTAATCTAAATTTTCTTGGCAAAACAATATACGATATATATAAGATAAATTTTTTATATTTTTATAGATATATATTTTTTGAATCCCTCAAAAACAAATAGAAATTGATGGCTCAGTGGCAAGTCCCTTGAATAATAAGCTGGTTCAAATTCCTACAACAACATTTGTTTATTTTTCTTTTTTAGTTCAGTTTATTTTCTTAAAGAAAAAATCGGTTATGTTTTTCAAGCTTTTTTAGCCTTATTTTTCATTTTAAAATATGCTAAAAGTGTGGTTTTAAACTCCAAAAAAATTCAAGGGTCCCATTTCTAAAGACTTATTTATACGTTTATACTTTTATTTTTCAAAATCCCTGAACGAAAATCCTGAATCCGCCACTGATTGAGAATATCACTTTCAACTGTAATTTTCGAGTTTATGCAAATAAAATTTATCACAAGACTTCATTAACTTAATACACCTTGGAGAAATTTTACTTTCAAAAAACATGAGTAGTTAAGCTTAAATAAAACTATCCAAAGGAATTCACTTCGCTTTAAAGCTTTTGTTCATGGCGGAATTTTGGTGTAAATTATTCCAACAGATATTTAATTCTAGAACAAATATTAAAATTTTCTTACACTTTTGATTAGACTATCCATTAATTTAATACTACTTGCGAACAAATTAATAACTTTGAAAAAAACTCTTAAAATCTATGATATGTCAATCTTCAACAATATTAAACAAACAACTATTATCGGAGTTAATACCTCAGATGGTCACTCAACTTTGCACTATTCTCTCAGAAAGTCACTCAACTTTCAATTTTCCCTCAAAAGTCACTCAACTATGCACTCTTCTCTCAGAAAGTCACTCAACTTTCAATTTTCCCTCAAAAGTCAATCAACTATCCACTCTTTCCTCAGAAAGTCACTCAACTATCCACTCTTTCCTCAAAAAGTCACGCAATCTATTAAGTTATTTTTAATTAAAATTTATTGATATTAATTATTTATATAACAAACCAAAAATTTTAAAAAATAAATTAAATCATTTAGTGATCCACCCACCTAACCCGACCCATTAAAAAATATGATATGACCCATTTTATTTTATCTTTAATCCTAAATTAATCTAATCCTAATTTAAGGTTAAAGAGAGGGATTAATTTAGGATTAAAGATAAAATAAAATGGGTCATATCATATTTTTTTAATGGGTCGGGTTAGGTGGGTGGATCACTAAATGATTTAATTTATTTTTTAAAATTTTTGGTTTGTTATATAAATAATTAATATCAATAAATTTTAATTAAAAATAATTTAATAGATTGAGTGACTTTCTGAGGAAAGAGTGGATAGTTGAGTGACTTTCTGAGGAAAGAGTGGATAGTTGAGTGACTTTTGAGGGAAAATTGAAAGTTGAGTGACTTTCTGAGAGAAGAGTGCATAGTTGAGTGACTTTTGAGGGAAAATTGAAAGTTGAGTGACTTTCTGAGAGAATAGTGCAAAGTTGAGTGACCATCTGAGGTATTAACTCCTATTATCGGCTAAAGTTAATTTCTACCTTTATTTTTTTATACGTTCTGCATTATCATAATCTTTAACAATCGATGATAAAAATTATACATAAGAAAATATTATAATGCTAATTCCGAACACGTTCAAAGAAGACATTTGTGAATAAAAATATTTTTTATATAGAAAAATACACATTTTTTTACTTATTCTTCTTATGTTCAAGAAAAAAATTATATTTAAATATTTATATATAATATAAATAAATATTATGAAAGATGAGTTAAAAAGTAAAAAAAAAAGGGGTAATATAGATGGAGGCAAAGAGGGCGGAAATAAAAATAAAATGTGTTAAGGTGAAATGTTACTTGTGAACTTTATTTTTGTTACTTTTATTAGCGAAATTGTCTTTGTCATAAGAAAATTTTGAATGAAATATTTTCTTTAAAAAATTATTCAAGGAAAAATGAAAAAAAAACATCCTTTTATTTACTTCCTTCATCATTTTTATTTGTTTTCAAAACTAAATAACTAAATTATTGTAGTTATTTTAAAGAAAAAATTACCTAAAAACATAATTAACTTATTTCATTATATTTTTAAAAGATTCCTACCATTTGAAAAATTACAAGAATTTTTACTCTATCCTATATTCGTATACATTAATTTACGCGGTTTATCCACATGATACATCATTTTATGTAACATATCAGTTGGATACATTATTTTACATAATACATGAGGACGGACGCGATATATTGAAACGTTAAGTGATGTATCTAAAATCGAAACGTGATGTATTTGGACGTTGGGCAATGTAACTACACGTTTTGGTATGTATTCGGATTCTACCATTACAAGATTTTTGTAATTCAGAAAATAGTAGAGATGTGATGTAATTAACTCTTAAAATGGAGTGGTGTTTGAATTGACTTCAAAATTGATCAAACATATTTTTTGGTCAGTTTTTTATTTCAGAAAGTGTTTGACTAAAAAAAACTTAAAATAAATCAAAAATACTTAAAATAAGTTATGAAGTGTTTGATAAACTTAAAAATAACTTAAAATAAATTAAAAACCAAAAACAACCCTCCTACTTTGTATTTTTTTTCACTAAAAGGTCATTTTAAATTGGGCAACTTTCACATATAGCAAATAAAAAATTCATATTTGTATGCTATAGCAAAGTTTACATAATTGCGCTCCACAGCAAACATAGAAACTGTATAATTCGCTATACATATACAGTTGAAGCAAATTGTATAAAACCAATTGTATAAAACAAGAAAGAGAAAGACACTTGGGCAGAGAACTGTATAAAAACGAAGTGTATAAAACGAATTGTATTATTATAAGTGTATAGAACGATTATATACAATTTGAATTTGTATAAAATGAGAAAGAGAGAAAGACAAAAGAGACTTGACAAGGAATATACAATTGAATCGAATTGTATAAAACGAGAAAGAGAAAAATTAGATACAATTTGAAAATTGTATAAAACGAGAAAGAGAGAAAGACAAAAGAAACTGAGCAGGGGAGTATTTTTATTGTATAATTGTAAGTGTATAGGACGAAAATATATGTACTTGCATGTGTATATACAATTTTCTCACGTTTTATACAAACAAAAACGCAACTTATACATTTCGCCTCTGTTTGTATAAGTAAGAAAGGCGAGAGTGGCGAGCGAGATCTGGAAGAGGGGAGAGAGGGGAACAAAAATATATGTATTTATACAATTTTCTCTGCTTTATGCAGTTAGAAATAATTTTTATATACTTGTATTTGTATAAAAAGTGAGGAAGCGAGCGAGAGATTGGAGGAGAGTGGCGAGCGAGATATTTGGGAGAGAGACGCCTGACAATTTTTTGCAAACGTTTGATATGGAGCACAATTAAATCAAACCCTAATTACTCTATTTATTTTAAATTATTAGTTTGCTATTATATACAATTTTCCCTTTTAAATTTTACTTAAAAACTACGTTTTAAAAGCTAATCCAATAGGGCTCTAAAACTATTTTTAATTTACAATGACATATTTGATGTACAAATACTTGAAAATATTTTTATTTAAGATTATGGAGTATATTTTTTTAAAAACAAAAGATTCCTTTGACGGGGATCCAAACACGTGTACACTACTCCCAAGCTTCTTCCAATTGACCCAATAAATTTTGTACAAACACGTCACTCTCAGAATTCCAAGACGTAACTGTTCTAATGACCCTTTTCATCAAATATTACTGGTCAGTATCTTTAATATCCAGGGATAAAGTAGTCATTCACTTTCCCTAAAGCCACCCAGGTTTGCATATAAATAACCCCACATCTGCTTTAATAAGCACCACCACAATCAGTATACAAAAATAAAATAAATAAAATGTGACAGTTCATCAATGGCAGAGCTATTCAGTCTGCCCTTTTCAGTTACCAGCTGGGTTTTATCTTCTTCTCTCCCCCTTCCCTCTCTCTCTTGCCATAGATTCCTGTATTTTTTTTAAAAAAAATTTATGTGAGTGTATATGTACATATAATTTTTTTTGTTATATCGTCATTTTCGAAGTCAATTTGAGGTTAGATCTATGTGATACAAGCGTGGATAACTGATCTGTTCTTGTTCTTTTGTTGGGTGAGAACACTGGAGGCAGCGGTTCATCGATCTGTTCCCTGAAAAGCGATAAATACAGCAACAGGAAGCGATCGATAAACCTCTGCATCCAGTGCTTAACCCGCCTCACATTGTTACGGCACCGATCTGGATTTCTGTTTTCTGTCTGGTATTCGATTTGTGGTCTCGATTAGTTTAGATTTGCGTTGTTTATGATCTGTTGATCTTAAAAATGTTTTCAATCTGAATTTTTAGTTCAATTATTTTGGATTTTGTATTTCCGTTGTTTAAGATCTATTTTCAGTAAAAAAAAAAAGTTTTCTATCTGAATTTTTTGATTCATTTAATTTTGGATTTGCGTTTTTTAAGATCTATTTAAGTAAAATGAAACGTTTTCTATCTGAATTTTTTGATTCATTTAATTTTGGATTTGCGTTATTTAAGATCTATTTAAGTAAAAGGAAACATTTTCTATCTGAATTTTTTGAGGCCGGATTAATTTGGAGATTTGCCTTGATCTATTTAACAAATGTTTTCTGTCTGAATTTTTGAGTTTTTTGAGGTTCCAATTAATTTGAATTTGCATCGTATAAGATTTATTTATGAAAAAATTAAGTTTTCTATCTGGTTTCAATTTATTTGGATTTGCGTTGTTTAAAATCTATGTAACTAAAAAGAAACAATGTTATCTGAATTTTGTGAGGTTTTGATTAAGTTGGATTTGCGTTTATTAAGATCTATATAAAAAAAAAAAAAGGTTTTCTATCTGAATTTTCTTCCATTACCAGGTATAACCTAAACTTTTTTTTTAGGGTTGATTTGTTGGATTTCACGCCTGAGTTACAAGTTTTTTTTTTTTTCGAAAAAAAATAAATTATGATATAATAAATTCAATTGAGTGAACACACGAAGAAATTAACCTAATATTTTAGTTGTTTTTTGTTGGATTTTCTTAATGTGCGTCCATATAATTTTTTTAATTATTTATTGTCATTTAATTATGTTGTTGCGATTTTTTTTCCCTTTCTTAAAATATATATAATGTATTTGGCCGCATTAGTTCATTTATACTGCATCATTGTAGATATCGCCTGGTCACTTGGCATTAAACACTTTAGCTAAACCTAATATTTAAGTATTCTGAATATTGTTAATTATATTATAAAATTTACATATAAGTTCTTAATATCTAAATTCTATTTTATATGTTGTACCTTCAAAAATTAAATAATTTAGCACTTAACACTCATACTTATCATATGTAACTAAAAGCTTTTACATCTACGTCCTAACACAATTAATATTAATTATGTGAAGAATTTTTTTGGCTTTACGATTATTATTTCTGAAATAGAAAAAAAAATCTCATAGTTTGTCATTAAATAATCATGTATTTATTATTTGCATAGTTTATCTTTTCGAAAACGGAACGGTTTATTTTATGTTTGTTTTTTTTCATTATATGGCGAAAAGTACATGTTGGGAAATGCTTAAACTTTTTCGGGCGTTCTGATTTATTTTTATCTGTTTCATTTTTTTGATTTCATGTAAAGTACCTAACGTATCATGATTTTTATGTTGTTCCGATGGTTCAACGTTGATATTTTAATTCATTTATATTGAATTTATGTTAAATTACTTAAAAGTGCATTATTTTTGAAGTAGCTTTACTATTTTTGAAAAATCTGATTAATTAAAACTTTAATCAAGAGAAGCTTGTAACATGTTTTTTGCCAATTGGTCCTTTTGATATGTTGATGTTTATTTTTTTTCGACTCTAAAATCTCATTTGTTTTCACTTAATGGAGGTATAAATCTTGATTATTCAGATTTATTTTATTAAGTTCGTATGATTTGGTCTAAATTATTCTGATTCAATCCACTAAATTCATTTTTTTTATTTTTAAAAAACTTCTTAGTAGGTTTGAACGAATCAGATCTGTTGGAGATTCTTAATTTTTATTTCATAATGAAAATCTTTCTTTCTTTTCTCAATCAAACATCATTTTTTTCTCTTTTGAACCGGTAAGTTTTCATAAATCCTTTCAAGTATGTTTTATATATTAATAATTTTCTTATATTAAGAATAGTGGTTGCAATAATATTTTTGGTTTTATCAAGGTTTTTGAATGAAAAAATAATATTTCAAATCATGATTATTAATTTATGTTTTTTTAATCAAAAATGATATATTTTGTTGAAATGAAAATTTTATAATATTTTATCAATATAATATTTAATTTTACTTGCATATTCAAATATTGAAAACAAATAACATTTAGTTATTTAGTGTTCAGATTTAGAGATCATATCTTAAAATTTAGATGTGTATTTTAGATTTAGATCTCTTAATCTTAATAGAAACAAATGAGTCGTAACTCCTATCAACCACTTATCAACTGATGTCAAATTAATTAATATTATGCTACTTTTTTTTTCTTTTATGGTTTTGGGGTTAGATTAAGATAAGAATCAATTGGTTAGCAAGTTTAAGTGTCACTTTCATAATTAGTGAGTGAAAAGTTGTTACTAGTTGTGGAGGTCTGAAAGTTAACCTAGTAAAGGAAGTATTGAATGTGGGAAATATGTTGAAAGTAAAGATGAAAGTATTTAAAGTAAGAAATCGTCAGAGAATCTTTACAAGTGAACTGAACTCGTAGGAATGTGGTATCATATTCTTTTTGCATAACTAGAAACCTAGTCAACAAGGTTGGAGCTATCAAAATTAACTTTATTTTCATTGTACCTCAATAGCATCACTAAAAGGAAAATATTCTTCATCACTTTCAAAAATAAAAGAACAAAAACTTTTAAATACAATATTATTATCATACTTTTTCTTTAAATCCTAATTTGATTATACTTTTCTTGAGTTAAATATTTATCTAAGATATATCACATATTAAACTTCTAGAATAACACAAATGTTATTTTTTCATTTATGGAGTGGTGATGTAGCGTACGAGTGAAAGTGAAATTTGGGGAGGATAAAATATTTATGCAAAATTGTTCATTATGTTGTAGAAAGGTTGGTTACGAAGGACTCTTTTGTAGAGATGTTTTTGAAGGACTCTCAATTTAAGTACAATAAATATAAAGAAAAAGAAGATAATATAAAAAATATAGCAACTAATTATATACAACATCTTAATAATGGTCGAGCCAATATATTTAGGGGGAAAAAACACTCCAATATTAGTAAGATAAATATCTATTTCTCACAGAATTCTGCACTTTTTAATATCATTATTTTTATTTTATAAACTTTTCACGGGAAATAACTCAGTTTTGAGTTATTTCCAAACATATTTTACCATGTTTATGTTAATACCTACGTCATTTCGCCATGTTCTATTTTGTTTAGATCTAATAGACTTTGAATATTATAGAACGAATCTAGAGTTTGAGATAGTTTTTCGAGATTCAATATTTTATGGAAATCTAATAAATATATGAGAAATATGTGCTGGATTAATCCTAATAAGAAAGTAGGCTCTTGGTTTAGTAAAAAAAATAGAACCCACTAAGCTTTACTACCCTCATTGACGAGGTTTTAATGAGTCTCGAGTTTAAAGGGTGAAATTTTTTTTTTACAAAAGTTCCAAAGAGGGTATATCGAATTTTTTTTAATCAAAGAGGTAAAATTGTTAGTAGGATAACGATTTTATTTTGACACCGTTATCCTATTAAACAATCACAATTGCAAAAACAGCGTTTTGAATTTTTTTTTAATTTTATTTTCCTTAAAAATCGCTGCTAATACAGCGATATAGATGAAGAACTTTTTTTTAATCTTTAAGTAATTTTCAGTAAGTGGAAAACTAATTATAACTTACCTTCATTAATTTATTACACGTGAATAGACAAATGCTAGTACTACTAAGTGGAAAAAATTTCACAAATCTTAAAAAAAAGAAAAACTTTTACCAATAACGCTGGCAAGGCAGTAATTTTAATTTTTTTTTCTAAAATCGTTACATCCTCAAAAGCACTGCATGGACAACGACTTTTTTAAAAAATGAAAACTTTTTTGGATAAAATTCCTGGTAGATCAACGATTTTGATTGTTTAATGGAATAGCAAAAATAAAACAAAATTGCCACCTCACTAGCGATTTAGCCCCTTTGATTAATTTTTTTTGAATATTCTCTTTTAAAATTTAAGTCAATCTTTTTACGCACTCAAACATTTAATTGAATTAAAAATTCATGAACTTCAAACTCTCAATCTACTTAAATATTACCAATGATATGACTTACCATTTAAAAAAGAGAGAAAAAAGTGGATTTGAATGAGTGCAGAAAATTAATTAATTGTGTACGGTCACATTTTTTTCTAATTCTAGTACGAATTAATGGAAAATTCGCTACACTTCATAGGTGTTTATATTTTATGCAATTACTTTTTAACCCTAGGAACTTTTTCACTTGATAAAATGATGTAAAGTTAGGAACTCAAATAATTAATTTCTTCCATCATAAAATAATGTAAAGTTAGGAACTCAAATAATTAATTTCTTCCATCAAGGAACTACCTAATTATATTATTTAATTAAGAAAGAAATAATTATTTAATATGTGGACCACATTAAAAAATGTGAAACATAAAAGTTTCAACACTAATTCGTCACATATGACGAAGTTTTATCATATTGCACAGTTCTTCGATTAAAAAAAGGGGTCCTCATTTCATGAAACATTTTATGACAAGTGGAATTTAAAAAATGTTTGAGGTGATAATGGACAATCGCAATTATATTTCTCCGATTAACTTTTATTTATTCATTTTAAATTTTATATATTTTTTAATAAGATTTTTTAGTTCTATATTGATTGATCATTATATTAATTTTTTTAATTTCTAAAATTTAAAAAATCAAAAAATAAATTAATAATAATAAAAAATTATTTTAAAATGATGGATAAATATGAAACGAGCGATAGAAATATTTGACATTAAGCAAACATGAATAATGCCAAATTATGAATGGAAACATATCCATTTCACAGCCAAAAAAATGACATCTTTTGATGGTGAAAGGTTTTTTGTTTGCATGCGCCCACATGCACACCCCGCTAGTAAGTACTACTCCCAACGTTTTCATTTATGAATCACTAATTTTTATTTTACGTGCATTAAAAAATTAAATAAATTTATTATTTTATTTATGATTAATTTTTTTTGAAATTAACTTTTCTATTAATGAATATGAATTAATTTATTTTAATCGATTAATTTAATCAATCAATATGAATTATTTATTTAATTTTTCTATATTGATTAAATTAATTTTTTAAAATTAATAACTCACAAGAGTAAAATATGAAGCATATTGTACTTTATTCATTAATTTTATAAAACGATAAATATTATAGTCAACTATTTAAATAAAAATAACATATTAAAAAAAATTAAGTAACAAAATAACTGAAATGTTGATGATCGGTGATTATGATATAATTAAGAGATAACTTAAACCAGTTAGTAGGTACTAGTTAGATTACAATCAAAGAATTGATTACATTTATTAAATAGAAAAATAATAAATATATCTCTAACTATCACAAATAATATCTTATTATTTTTGTTATATTTTAAGATTATATATATTTTTATCGTTAAATTTTTAGTTATGTGTATTCCAAAGAAATATGTGGCTCCATCTCAATAATTAAAATAAATTTTATTTAATCTTTTTATTCAAAATCAAAAAACCTAATCCAAGTTTCTTTAAATTTTTGCATCGAGTCAATCATATCTCTAAGTAAATTTTCTATAAAAGAACTTGTTGAAAGCATCGTCCCGGAATATTTCACTCTACCTAATGACCCGCTTGAGCCCAGTGAGGTCAAGAAACATTAGAAAGATGTCACTGCCAGGCCCTTTTAAAGAAATGAATCTATTTTGACAAGCCATAAACAGCCCAATTATTGGTAACAGTTTAATGAAGTCAACAACAAAAACTAATAAATCACATCCTTAAAGAAAAAATTACAATTTATCCATTAACAATTTATAATTACATAAATTTCTTAAACGGATACAATATATAGCGCTGACACATTAACAAGGGGGTCAATACATTAATGGCTAAAAATCAAAACGCTGATACATTAAAAAGAGGGTCAGATACATTAATGGAGGGTCCAAATATATTAATGACCAAAAATTAAAGCGCTGATATATTAAAAAGAGGATCAAATACATGTGTTAGATACATTAAAAAGAGAGTTGAGTACATTAATAGAAGATCAGATACATTAATAACATTTTTGCCTTAAAAGAAAAATGAGAAATTTTGAAGATTTACAAAACTTATAATGGAGAATAATGATAATAAGTAAACTAAAAATATGAAATTTCTGTAATTATTCAAAAACTAATCCTAATTGATATTTCTTATAAAAGTTTGATCATTATATAATACTACATTATCTGTTAGTGATTATTACACACTTGTTTCTTTAAATCTCTGGAGCTCTCATATTTTGCTCCTTTAATAATTTGAATCTATAATCTTTTAAAGTTGGAGGCGATATATACTTGTAACACCTGAGTGAAATCGGGAAAATTATTAATATCCCAAAATCATATAAACTTTGGTATTTAAAAAGTGAACAATATGTATTGCATTAAAACTAATCTCAGCAGAAACAAACCAAATATGATAAAGAAAAGCTAATACAACCTAACATCTAAAAGCTAATACAACCTAACTAACATTAAAAGGAACTATTTAATACGATTTTTCATTATTACTAAAAGAAGGAGCGACAATCACTGATGAATAAACCTTTGAACTTCCGTGTAATTGAATCCCACAGATCTCTTCTTTATTTATACTTTCTTGAACTAATAATACCTCCTCTGTTTCTAAACATTCATTATTTTGATATTTCCCTGCAAATTTCTTCATGATGGCATGTTTCATAAGTTGATATAATCTTGGATCTTTTTCCAACAAACTGTAATTCTCTTCATTAGGTTTAAAGATTCCATGGTTGTTGAAATTTGTTTTCGCGCTTTTCCCACGAAGAAGACGTGCAGCACTATCATAAGCCATAGCAGCTTCCTCTGCTTTGTCAAAAGTACCAAGCCACAGCCTGAGTTTTTGTGAAGTTTGTTTGATTTCAGCAACCCATCTGCCTGATGGCCTTTGTCTAACTCCAATAAATCTCTTTCCATCATTTGAGGAAATTGGATTTATTTTTTGTTGGATGTTTTTGGATGAGTTGTTTAAGGACTTTGATGGGGATTGTGAGTTTTCCATTCTAATACTTAGTTAGAGAGGAGATTAGAAGTGGTTTAGTTTTATGATTAGGTGGTTGGGGAAACTAATATTGGTTTTTGTATATAATGGAATGTTGATTGTCCTTATTTGGATATTTTAGAGTCGAAAGAGTAATATTTATTAGGGATAATGCTTAAGTATCCCCTCAATCTATGCCTCAAATTTCAAAGACACACTTATACTATACTAAGGTCTCATTATCTCATGAACTTATTTTATAAGTAATTTTCTACCAGTTCTGACCTACGTGACACTATTTTGTGGGACCAATATTGGTTGACTTTTTTTTTTCAATCTAGTGCCACGTACGCTGAAAAAGGGTAGAAAATTACTTATAAAATAAGTTCAGCATGAGAATATGATCTTAGTATAGTATACGTGTATCTTTGAAATTTTGAGCATAGGTTGATGAGTACTTGTGTATTTTCCCTATTTATTATAAAATACATGTTATAAATGACGTCATCATTGATACCAAAAATACAAATATTTACGCTCTCAATTTATAAATTAGGTCTAGTTATATGACTTTTAATTGATCATATCGTTCCGTTTGAACTTATTTGAACATATTGCTTACTGTAAACCTAAATAAGATTAGTTGCTAAAGCATTTAAGGATATTTATATAAAGTGTTGTTACTAATATTCATATTATATCATTGTTGTTAATGTTTTTGAAAAGGTAGAATTAGAACGAGAAAATTGATTTTAGAATTCTATCAATTTATAAGGCAGAATAGTAAAATCATTATGTCTATCATTATTTTCTTGATAGATGTGCTAAGTAAAAATTAACAAGTAATTAAGGATAGAAGAGTAGTATTTTTAAATTATTGTAGGCTAGCTATGATGTGAAAAATTGATAATAGAGCTGAAATGTTGAAACATTAGGTGCTAAACTACAAATAATATTTGTCATATCTTGTTATAGGATCAACTTAAAATGATAAAAGGTTAATGCCCTTGGCTAAGTACTTCCAAGAGCCAACAAACAAAAATTAATTCATCAAAAGTCCAAAAATGAATAGAGCTCTTTAGTGTTTCTTTCTGATTATTAGACTTCACTCTCTCTCCTCTCAGAAAGATGAAAAACTAATATTTTGTTGTTGTCACATAGTGTATGTCTTTGTTAGTCTCTTAGAACATTCTCATTTTAATATTCTCATACTTCGATTCTCATTAATTGTACTTTTAACAGGTGCTTACGTAAAACTTTTGGTAGATTTTGTCATGCACTGTTCAAAATAATCCTCACATTGTTGATTGTTCCAATATTTATGGTTTAGATATTGCTGCAGAAATTCTGGTTAGTGTCCCCATGGATCTGCTATCTCTGATCAACACGTAAAGTAGTTGAGATGCGCTCAAATTGACCAGTAGTTTCAAAACAAAATGTGCAACCAAGAAAATAGAGCTAATTTTCTTGTAATTCTGAAGAAAATGAGATTTCTTGCCTTTTTAATATTTGATAATATTTTTGAATTTTATAAGCAAGTAATATAAGTTTTCTTCTTTTTTTTTCCCACCTGGTGTCCCACACCCACTTTGGAGCCTGACCAAGTCCGAATTCGTGCCGGGAAGTCCCATGTAAGGAGTTGATTGCCTCTTATCCTTAAACTTTTGAATTGGGCTTAATTAGTGAGCTCAATCAACCCAGATCTAGGTTACAATTTGGGTTTACTGTGTTGGGCTAAAAGCTAATAGGGCTTTGGCCCAAGGTGATTAGACACTGGTTGTCCATTGATCTCCCAAACGGAACTTGCAAGTTAAGAGCCCAAAATATACACCTCGCTAATTAGGATTGACCATGAATTTTATTTTTTCTTCTCTAAAATAAAATATAAATAAAAGGCTGAATAGGCCATCAATTATTTTTTAGAAAATAAATATGTAAATAAATAATTAATCGGAACAGCATGTGGTAATAATAGCCCCAAAAAACAAATTAAAAAAAGAAGCAAAATTTAGTGAGTGGCTAAAGGTCTTGCAAAGTGTGTATTCGCAGCAAAATCAGGATTCAACATTGTTTTTGCAGAGAATTTTATCAACATTATGTCATGTTATACTACTTGCATTCCGAGATTATTTTTGCCAAAAAGTTTACACGGACGTTCGTTAAGATCTTATCTATGGAGTCGGTTGATCACTATGGTCAAAACGGTTCATTTTCAAGGTCAAATGAGCCCTAGAGTTGATAAACTCTCTATTTTGCTGATTTTTGTCTATGGAGCCGGTTAGTCACCACGGCCAAAACGATTTATTTTCAAGGTCAAACGAGCCCTAGAGCAGAAAAATTCCTATTTTGCTGATTTTCGTGTGCTATAGTCCACCATCTTTTTTGGTCATCCGGAACTTCGAGATCGTTTTTGCCAAAAAATTACACTGATGTCCATTAAGATCTTATCTATGGAGCCGGTTGGTCACTACGACCAAAATGATCTATTTTCAGGGGTGGCTCGACCGTGCTTAAAAAAAACATGTGTTTTAAGTCCCCAAATTTAAGACGCATCATTTTTAATAATAATAAGTTATAAGTTAGTATTTTTTAACAAATATTGAATATTATTTGTAAAAAAATAAACATTTCATGAAAATAAAGGGATTCTTAGAATAAATTTGACATATTTAGAGTATTATATCTTATGAAAAATAATTTAAAATAAAAATAATTATATCATCCGATAAAAACTAAAAAAAATTAATTATATAAAAATTATTAAAAATTTTAAATTTAAGACCTTATTTAATTTTTATTTTAATAGCTGATTACTTCAGGTCATATATGTAATGTACTTTGGTATATTCCCCGAGGATTCTGAAACAGTGTGCTCAATAGTATTACAGCAGTAAGATTTTCAGCACTATTTATTGTTAAAGTTATCGAAAATAAGAGTCTCACTCTGTTTCATTTTATGTGATAATATTTGACTTGATATAGAGTTTAAGAAATAATGAAAACTTTAAAATATTTATCAAATGCCCTTTAAAAAAGTAACTTAAATAAGGGTAAAAGAGAAATTATACCTTTAAATACTTACCATATAAGAAAATGTAATATTCTTTGTGGGACTAACCAAAAATAAAATAATATCACATAAAATGATACGAAAGAAGTAATTGATTTTGCATACCCTTTTATCTTCCCTAATCCACTTATGGAATCAAATGGATTGCTTAAAGTTGAACAAACAACGATGTTATAAGGAAAGACCAAGGAATGAAAGGTCTCAATTCCCATAGGTCCTAGACTTACTTAGTAAAATCATCTAATATACTTATTATTAATGAAAAATAGTTAATAAAATCATCTAATATACTTATTATTAATGAAAAATAATATACATCTCGTGAATTAATCAAAATAAATACCATGAATTTCACTTTGATTTAAGAAAAAACAAAATTGTTGTACTACTAATCTCACAACCCAGTACTACTGTCTACTTTTTGAAACAAAATTAAAATTGATGTCAAGAAAGAACTATTGTCTAAGCGAATGGTAGAAGGATGCGGTACACAATAGGAAACGACAGGGCCCCACGTTTTCTCATCTTACAATCCACGTGTCATCATCTTATAGCTTCATCAGTATTTTGTAATGCCACGTCGGATAATAAGGACCAAAGAAGAGGAACAGCCGTTAAAGAGTTGTTTCTCAATTTCTCATCACACATTGCCCATCATAGTTTCAATTAGTAGGACAAAATCCATTAAATCAATAAGACTCTGCAAGCAAGCAGTGGCAAAGAGGCTGAAAAGTGATGGCAATTAGAGCTTCAGCCACCGCTAAATCACCTCTTCCTCTGCCCCCTCCTCCTCCTCCTTCTTCTTCTACTTCATCACCACCTAAAGTTTTTAGTCTTCCTAAACTTACTCAAAAACTTGTATCAGTATCATTCTCTACATCCACTGCACTTTTCCTCTTTCCCCTTTTCACTGCGACCCATGAAGCAAGAGCAATCACCTTACCCAAGGAAGACATCGTCTCTTCCCTTAATCAGGTACCCATCACAATATTCCCCCTAAAACCCATTTCTTCAAATATGTTTTTTTGGTCAAATAATTTCTACTGCATGCAGTTCTGATATATTGTTATTGTTAAATTGAAGTTGACCCAAGCAACTTTGGATTTGGTAGGGTCTTATTGTCTTTAAACACCCGCCTAATTTTACCCAATCCGTCCAATTGTCATCCCTAGTTTTCGATACAGAGTTTGTTTAAGAAAGTAAAAAGAACTTATGAATTTTATGGTAAAAATATGTGGAATGTATCAAAATGATCTTGGTCTTTCACTAAAGATATGTGTAAATGTATCAAAATGTTTTTTTTAATCTTATGGTATTGAACATGTTATGTGAAAAAGATGAAATTATAGAGTTGCTAAAGAAACTAGACATTTAAATGGTCTAGACAAACAAATTGAGACGGAGGGAGTTGTAGGTACAGTTCCACAAAACTCTGTGTTGTGTTTGTGAATAAAACTTGTTTCTTGAGATTTGGTATTTAGCAATTTATTGGAAGCTTTCTCTTTCCAGGTAGAATCGGTAGTTAATCAAGCTCAAGAGGTTGGTTCGAACATCTTTGATACTGTAAGCGGAGTGATTGGGCCCGTGATTGAATTTGTGAAACCTGGGATTGATGCAGCATTACCTTTAGTAAAGCAGGCAGGAGAGGAAGTTTTAAAGAATGCTTCTCCTGTCATATCGGATGCCACTAAGAAAGCCCAAGAGGCAATGCAGAGTGCTGGCATGGACTCTGAGCCAGTGATGACTGCAGCTAAGGTTTGGCTATAATAGTTCATGTTTCACAAGGCTTTAAGTCCATTTAAATTCATATGTGCAATGTGAATAATTTGCCAGCTAACCATCATTGCTTTTTGATTAGAGAAATTTACTTATAAGAAACAACATGGATATAAATTATATGTAGGAGGAAGAAGTATATTGGTTGATAAAGCTACTAGCATTTGGTATAGAACAAAACATTTTCAATACTTCATTCGTTTTATACCATTTTTGGCCATGATAGGATGATCTTGGACTTTCGGTGTTGGTTATGATTTGAGTTTCATCTTTCTTTACTCAACTTTAAGAGATGCATGATTGTTTGGTTGCAGACAGTAGTTGATGCAGCTCAACAGACATCCAAGGTGATTGAAGGGGCCAAACCAATTGCCACATCCACAGTTGAAACCATTTCATCAACTGATCCAGCTGTTATTGCAGTGGCTGGTGGCACATTATTCCTGGCATATCTTCTACTTCCCCCTGTCTTCTCCGCTCTCTCTTTCAGCTTTCGTGGTTACAAGGGTAATTGGATGGGTTCTATTTCTCTTGTTTATTTCCCTTAATTTTGTTGCTTTAGACCATTGCGATGTACAGTGCAAACCCATTCCCTCTAAAAAAAGGTATACAAATATAAACCAACAAACATTCTTTTAACCATAATTTTGGAGTGACTAAAATCAGATTGGCTTGGTAGGTTCGTTCATTTAGCTATCTTGAGTGACTAAAATCATTATCATACTTGAAATTCTGTTCACAATTGTTCTAATAGCATTATCTTGACACCAAGTTAGTTGTTTGTAGCTTTATTATTATTTTCAATTTCCTGTTAATTTTGGGATTCAGAAATTTGTTTTGGAATGCCATTTCCAGGTGAACTAACTCCTGCTCAAACACTGGACAATATGTGTTCTAAGAATTATGTCTTGATTGATATTAGAACAGAGAAGGACAAGGATAAGGCTGGAATCCCTCGTCTTCCATCTAGTGCTAAAAACAAGATGATTCAAATCCCGTAAGTTGGGTTTCTTCAAGTTTACATTCTCTCTTAGTAGAATTGCTATTTTCTAAGAGAGGTACAAAACATAATGAACTGTGTTTTTATCATTTCCACCGCCATCTAATGTTTCAAATTGCTCTATCTCAGAAACAAGCTTGTCTTGTTTAGATAAATATACTAGAATGACATGCAAAAAGACTAAAATAAGTCTATTATGTTACTTGTCTTAAGGGTTAAGAAGGTTCTCTTTAATTTCTTGAGGATTCTCAGTCCGGAACAAACTGTGTGTGGTTCTTGATAATGGCTGAACCAAACATTTCCTTTTTATTTATTTGTCTCTTTCCTCGCTACATTCTCCTTAACTAATTGAGAGGCGGTAAATTGACTTCTTATGCTAGTGAGAAGAAACCTGGTAGGGGATACTTGCTTTCATCTTTTTGTTTCTTTTGTGCATGAAATCATTTGATTCGGAACTTCCTAGGGAAGATATGGAAAAGATCTACAGATAAGTATGTTTATACTTGTGCATATGTTCTCCTGCTATATTTCAGTTTGGAAGATTTGCCGAGTAAAGTGAAGAGTCTTGTGAGGAATCCGAAGAAAGTGGAAGCTGAAATAGTGGCTCTGAAGATATCATTCCTCAAGAAAATCAACAAGGGGTCTAACATCGTGATAATGGACTCGTGAGTTTTTCTAAATTTTCTTATAATCTACTTGATACCCCACTCTTATTTCCCTTCTGGTCTTATAGTCGATCTGCACCTTTGTATAATTTTAGTTATCAATGATATTCTGTTATTTTTTTTCAGGTACTCTGATTCAGCTAAAACAGTTGCTAAATCGCTGACGAGCTTTGGCTTCAATAACTGCTGGATCATGACTGATGGCTTCTCCGGAGGCAAGGGGTGGTTGCAGAGTCGGCTAGGAACAGATTCGTACAACTTTTCTTTTGCAGAAATTTTATCACCATCAAGAGTCATTCCAGGTAGACGTTTTGGTACAACAGGCACTGTCAAATTGCTTTCAGATTAACTAGTCTCCCTTGTAATGACCAACAAATTGGCCATAGTATAGTTGAATTCTTAAAGATAGCCTGCTGTAATTCTTTGATGAGTTCTAATGAACTATCTTCTTGCCTCAATTTTTTAACTTTGTTTTGGCATATCACTCCATGCTTTCGAATTCTCTTTGTACATCCAACATAAGTTCAGCCATATGACATATAACAGGGTGTGACTCCTCACAGAAACAACTCCGAATCGATTTTCAAGCAGTTGGTACCTAGCCCTTCTTTTCTTGACATTTCTATCAGGTGCCAATGTTGAAGAAATGCAGCATTTTGGTTCCTGCATTTTCAATGATACTGCAAACCAATGTAACTACATTCCATCAGAATTGGTCTACACCATGAAATAGATGTCACTTTTGTGCTGCATGCCTCTCAAGTTGAAAACGAAGAGACACTTAAAATTTGCATCATAAGAAAGTTGGAGTAATATTTACCAATAGCTATTTCTAGCTGTTATATTATATTATTTATTCTCATTAATTATTATAATATTAAAATATTGTAATCAAACATATGTACGCAACACTATATTATTATATAAATATATACCATCAATCTATATTAATTATTGATCTATGAGCTGTTCATCATGCTAATAAAATAAATGTGATCAGTTATTGTCCTTTCTCTTAAAAAAAAAATAGATCTGACAAAGGGACCTAGATGAGGATCTTATTAAGGATCTAATTGTAAATATCAGACTATAATTCTAAGGACTCAAATAACAGAAACAGGATTTGTGGGGGTCTAAAAACCAATCTCCTTCCTTCATGTAACTGCCACTGCCAGTTATGTACAACTCCTTCAACCAATGGTATCACCTCTGATAGCTTAGCTCTCAATCCGATAGCTTCTATCATTGGTTGTCAGATTTACACACCCAATAAGGCTCTATTGAGTAAAACAATTTTTTGAAAATAATCTTTCTAATTTCACGAGATAATATTAGAATCTCTTATTTAATACTCCCTATGTTCCATATTTCATGCTCATTTTCTATTTTACACTGTGATTAATAAATTATAATAGATTAATTAGCTTTACTATTTTATCCTTTATTCATATTAATTAGCCTCTTAAAAAAAAATTATTTTTGATCTTCAAAAGTTTAAACTTCCAAAAATTATATAAAATTTAGGAAAAAAAATAATTAATTTTATATTAATTTAGTAAATAATCAGATAATATAAAAAAAATATTTTTGTAAAATGTTTATCTAACGTGGAACGGGCCGAGGGGAGTAGGTACTTATAATTGGAGGTAGACGCAGTAGTTGGTATACAGTTAAAAGAGTCCAATCCAACAATCAATTCCATTCCATCAACTCAAAGTAACCGTTTGACAACTAGATTTAGTGTAGTTGTTGGACTCCACAATCCACATGTTAGCTGTAGAGGCATGAGAATTCACCCATCTCTTTTCTGAAACTCTCTTTTCTCATTTTTTTCGATTCTCATGGCATGTTATCAACCTCTGCGCTCTGTCACCGTCGAGGATATTCAGGCACTGCAGGGAATCTCCACCACCGCCGCCGCCGCCCAACTCCACCGAAAGCTCACTGAGATAGTTGCTAAATACGGAGCTGACGCTACCAATACATGGCGGCACATTTCTCAATACCTTCTTACTCCGGACCTTCCCTTCGCCTTCCATCAGATGATGTATTATGGCTGTTACTTTGACTATGGACCTGACCCGCCTGCTTGGTTGCCCGACCCGTTAGTATTCTTCAGTTCAACTGTGCGAGTTGTTCAATGTTACTAATCCCTGTTTCAATTAATGCGTGAAAGAAGATTTTCTGTGACTATGATTTTTTCAAATACTTTTGAATGGTTAACCCATTGACTTAGGGTAGGAATTCTAATGGTATCATAGTTTATTTCATTTTCTTTTTGAAGATTGTATATCCGAATTATAATATTAGTTAGTTTGACCCTCGTATTCTAAATCAAGCCACATAATTGAAAAGTTGATGAAGTCAGGTGAACAGTTGATAATTGTTAAAGATTTGGATATGCGTTAGTGTATTATGAACTTGAAGTTAAATTAGTTTGTGAGAAGTTGCTGAATGGTTATGTTTAGTTGCTCATGATGATGGTGTGTTACTCCTGGCACAGGGAAGCTGCTAAGTTGACTAACATTGGTAAGTTATTGGAGCGGCGAGGAAAGGAGTTACTGGGGTCAAGTTATAAAAATCCTATTTCAAGCTTCTCTGATTTTCAAGAATTTACAGTCTCAAACTTGGAGGTACTTATATGTTTTGCTGGCATTATTTGCAGCTTTACTTTCTTGTTTGTGAATGAGTAAATATTGATGCAGTGTCCTTTTTTTCCTCTTACTGAAACTTTTCAGTCTCAAAATATCTTTGTAGATGTACTGGAAGATCGTATTTGAGGAAATGGATATTTTTTTCTCTGTTAGTCCTGAATGTATTCTGCATGAAACTCCTTTGCACCCTGGTGGTCAATGGCTTCCTGGGGCACGTCTAAATCCTGCCAAGAATTGTTTGAGGTTGAATGCAAAGAGGAGTTTAAGTGACATAGTTGTGATAACACGTGATGAAGGAGATGATGAGGCACCTGTTACCAAATTGACTCTTGAGGAACTAAGATCTGCAGTATGGTACAATGATTTTTGTTTCTGTGGATTACAAAATTAAGTTGTAGTACATATATCAATTGTTTTTTCAAGTCAGAATACTTGTGCTTGTTATTTGGATATCTGTAAATATTCCATCGAGTCTTCCTGCTCCATGGCCTAAAATGTATCATTATGTTCATCATAAAATGTTGGTCCTTTAGTAATTGTACGTACCGCTGAACATGCTGACTATTTATTACTTTATGGTGACTCAGCTCTGGTCATGGCACATATCTGAAAAGAAATGTTAAGATGCACACTATCAACAAGATCCAGTGACAAGAGACTCCAGTTCAAACAATGAGGTTGAAGTCACCATAGGAGTATAGTGGGAGAAGACCACTACTGACTTCTGCCTCGGCAGGGGGAATGGAGGGAGGGGTTTAGGAGTTTATGTATATTAAATAAATGTACTTCCTCAGCAGTTCCAGTGTTGAGCCATCCACATTCCATGTGATACATGGGGAAATATGATTTGTTAGTAATATAGGAAATATTGTACCCAAAGAAACATTAAAAAAAAGGGTGGGGGGCTGCACCATGGATATTACCTCTTACTATTTGTCTATTACTAAGTCAAGGAGGTGTGAAAACCTAATGATGAATGCTGTAAATTGATGAAAGGAGAGAAATTCACCCTGGTATTGTTTAAGATGTTCAGATCTTCTACTAGCATCTGAATGTTTATATCATATGTTTCCTGGTCTGCTTGTGAGTTGCACTGGAATGAAAATCTGGAAAATTAAGCAAGGATTGCTGTGAGATGGTGTTGAAGACATATAAAACAATATTTTATGTTACTTGAAAACAAGAGAAAACACTTATGAACCAATTTATTCGACTTCTAACAAGGTTCACACACCATTGGCATGGCTTATGTGTGAGCATCAAGTCAGTGAATCTTTTGCACATGCCAGTAGTACAATCAAATCACTTCTTGTTAAAGTAGGTGATGACTGGACGACAAGGCTTTAGAGAGGTAACTGGGTAGACTGGCTGCCACCCAGGAACTCCGGGTGCATGGTCTAATAATGGCTCTGCTCTATTCAATTCTACAACGAATTACTGTTGAATGGGGTGACTGGGATCTCCTTTCTACATCAAACAAACCCCGAGTGAACTGTTGCAAATGCGTTTCAATTTCCTTAACTTCTCATGAAAAACACTTCTGATCTTATTTTCTGCACAGTGCATTGGTTAGATAATTTATGTTTGTATGATTGTATCCACTGGGTTATGCCTTCTATAATAGTAAAACTTTAGAGCAGTCCAACTCTGACATGCAAAGTTTTGTTGGGAAGAATGAGAGACTGATTTGATATATACTCCATGCTTGTTGTGAAGAAAGAAGAGAATTTTGAGTATTGTGAGGTTGAGCAATCTGATTTTTCCCAGAATGGATAAATGCTATCTTCAATTACATGAAACCTATTTAGTAGCCACTTTCTTTTTCTTTTATTGGAGATCCGCTTTTTCCCCCTAAAAATGAAAAATTACCTAGCACCCAGAAGGATAAAATCAAAGAAAGTTGCTTGAGATGGTTGATCATGTTTTGCGTCACTTACATATGCATCTGTTCGTAGGTGTGAAACTATGGTGAGTGAAGGTGTTAAATGGTACGAGGTACACCTAAAATTATATGGAAGGAAAATGTCTTGAAAAGACATAATTTCTTGGAATTAGTGCGGAATTATCTAAAGATAGGACGAAATGAAAGAAAAAGAGTCCTATAGATGATATCTACTAGTTGAGAATGTCGATCTGAACCTACTGCTTGGTTGAAGTATTTTGACCTTACGATATTTTTATATGCCAGTAAAAAAATAGTGAACTTCTTATATTATTGTAATTACTATTACTATTGTTCATATATAATTAACTGATCTTTTCACTTCTATTTTTTATTTGGTATATGATGATAATAAGAGTTGAACTGAAATGGAGAAACATGTTAGGGACTAAGATGTAATTGTTATATGTTTGTTCTGTTTTTATGAGTTATGAATACTAATTGTGAAAACCTTTCTAAATCACAGGAGAGTCGCATATTGCATTGATACACTGGGATTGGACAAAGGATCTGCCATTGCCATAGATATGCCAATGGATGTCAATTCCGTAGTGATCTACTTGGCCATTGTTATTGCGGGTTATGTGGTTGTCTCAATCGCTGACAGTTTTGCTCCAACTGAAATTGCAACGAGGCTCATGATATCAAAAGCAAAGGCTATTTTCACTCAGGTTGACCCCATTCCTCCTTCGCTGGAAATAAACAAAATTATGTGCCTGAAAACTGTTTCCGATTTCAAGTATAACCAGAACTACTTTTCCAGCATATATAACTGCGTCTTCATGTAGGGAAGTATATAATACTGGATATATCAGAACTGTTCGGTGATATCATAGGTAACCTAGTTATTGCAGTAGGGTTGTGGATGGAGAAGAAGAGAAGCTCAAGTTGACATATTGTAAGCAAAAATTATTGGATAGGAAGATAAAATGTTCTGCGAACCATTTTGTATCTAAAACTAGTTGAGTTTCCTTTCCATGCCTGGACTATACCAGCACTCACTGCCACCTAACAGAAAAGGAAGAAGCAATTAGTTGTTTTAATAATACTTCTTGACACAGAGATTCTTGCAGATGAATTTGATGCATAGATAATGCTAATAGGATGTATGGAATCTTTTGCTAAGATTCATATTATATTAAACATGATAGATGAAGAGGTTCTATCTTTAGATATCTGCAGAATGGCTCTTGGAAAGTTATTATTAAGTTGACTAAGTGGCAAAAGACAAAAAAGACACCAAATTTTGGTTCCTTTCTGAATAATTAATTTGGATGAATGCATTAAATATGAGAATGCTAAGTTGTTTGTGGCTTTGAGGAAGTTGGAGATGAATTACCAAGTATAGCTTGTCAACCTTGGATGCATTGTTTGGAATTAAAAGGTAACTTGAGTAACCTATCCTACCTGGGGTGTCAGCTTTGTAGTTCTGAAATACAAGGATTCTCACAGAACCTGTAGTTAATGGTTGATTAATCTTTCAAGAGTTCCTAGTGAAAACATAGGGATATTAAATTCATATGCTATGGTGAAATTTGAGAATTGAATCAATGCCCTGGTAGTACTTCATCTGGAAAAAAGAATATTGCGGCTAATGCTCATATGCTCCATGACTCCACCCCATGACCATATCTCCTTCAGAGATTGTTTGAATTCATCTTGAAGGCTGTCCTTATCCTTTGAAATTCTGACGGGAATTCAAGTCTTTGATTCTTTATGTTTGATCTCTCTCTCCTCCAACTCTCATTCATGGGCTAAAACTCTTTTGGTTGACTATTCTCCTAGGATTTCATTAGCCGTGGTGGCAAAAAAATTCCATTGTACAGGTGATATCCTAGCCTTGTGTCATTTTCTTATATTTATTTGTTTCACGGTTTCACCCTCATAACATAGATTTCTAACCTGCAGTAAAGTGATTGATGCTCAATCACCGATGGCGATTGTAATTCCCAATAGAAGCTCCACTTTGAGCATAGAATTGCGTGATGGTGACATTTCATGGCAAGACTTCCTAGAAAGAGTAGACAAATCTAAGTAAGCTTTCCTCTTTCTGACGTTATTTCATGGAATTATTTCCCTCTTTTTGATAGCTAAAGTTGGATTTTGCTTCACTAATGATTTACTTTTATCTAGCGTTCCTTGCTGACACAAAAAATGAGCCAGAACTAGATGACCTGATATAATCCACTTCTGTTATCCTTTAGAGAGACGAAATTGTGAGACTTTTAGCGCACAAGTACATTGAAAATTCATCATTTTTTAGATTCATGCTGTTAGCCTGTTAACTCTGACTATTCCTTGAACATGCACATGTACCTGCAGTGTGGAGTTCATGGAACTTGCTGGTATAACTTCACTCTCCTTTTTTAGCTGGCTTATCACGGATAGACAATGTAATGCGACTCAGGGGCTTATGTTACACATACTATTGTTTTTCGAGTTGGTGTCTGTTAACCCATGTAGAACCACTCATCTCATCTGACTGTGAGCTTAAGTACCAGTTTAAAGTGATAACAGTAGTAGTAGCAGTGGTGGTATTAGTAAATAGTAAAAGTATGTAATAGAAGAAAAGTTACTTTAGATTTTGAAAAATGACCTTTGATCTTTATTTTGAGTTTAATTTTTGGATGATCACCTTGATTGCAAAAGGGCGGAAGTTCATAATCTTTTCTTAAACTTCTGCTGCTGGTGCTTATGATTCTTTCCTGTATAACATTCCATTCAATTTCAAAGCTTTATTTTTTCTATAACTTATGGCGATGTACATTTCAAATTTAACGGATTCAAGATCCGATCTCCAATAATATTATTAGTAGAGTTGAACACAACGTTTAGGTGGAATTTGTGTGCAGTTGATGTCTATCAAAGGGGGAGGACTTGATGCGGCTACTATTTGAAATCCACCCCGAGATACTTTACGATCATAATGACTTAGATAACCTATTTCCTTACCTTCCCATTGATTTCCTTATTCTCTTACTTATAAGACTTTATTGTCTAATTTGATGCCAGTCTAATGAAAATTGCAATTTTCTTTCAATCTTCCCATTCATCGGATAAATTGCAATGTACGTCTTTCTCTACTCTCTCAAAACCCTCCTATTCTTCTCTTCATATGGTCCATAAAAGTGCTAGAGGAGCAACATCTCATACTCTGCATCTTCTCTTATGTTCTCTAGAATCCCTGCTAAACATTCTTTCTATCGCCCGACATCACCCGCTCAAGTCTGAGCATCTCAGAATTTCTCACCATAACCAAGATACTATCCAACAATATATAAGGAGGTGATTTATGTGTCCTCCTGATTCTTTACACATGAAGCACCAACTAACACCACTAATGTTCCCTTCTTTAAATTTTCCACTGTCAGGATCACCCTTCTCACAGCTAGCCAAGTGAAACGACAGATCTTTCTCGGTATCCATACTGAAATATGTTGAAAAGATTCCTCTAATAAAAAGCTTCTCATAGAAGTACTTAATAGAAAATATGCCATACCCCCTTCCTCATAGGTCATGACTATCCATATATTTTTTTTATGGTGAAGCAATTTGTCCAAATTTTGATTTCTTTAACCTCCAGACTTGCAAATTTCTCCTAAAACTCAAATCCCAATGCACTCTTCTCCCATGTATACTCCATATCCATTGGATCTTGCATCTTTTTTGGCAAGAATTTGTGTACAAATTAGAAGATGTTGTTCTCAGCTTCTCGCATTCTTATGTCCCCAAAAACTCACTCATCCTGATTGATATGTTCTCATTGAACCCTTTTCACCTTTTGAGATATTCCTCCATAGTCCCACATCCATAGGGAAGTGAAGACATTTTTAGTCCACCCCCTTTATGAGCTTGGGATTGAGGCATAGTTGTTCTCGTACTTTCAAATGACTTGTAGATCATCAGAAATCACTACAAAGCCATCAGCAGCAATACACCAGAATTGCTTCACTCCACTCTGAACCTGCAATTTTACAATAGTTGCAGAAATAAAATAAATAAAAAATCTACCCCAGCTTTACTATCATGGATAACAAAGGTCAAGGCCCAAGAGAACATCCAGCTTCACTACTTACTAAGACAACCAATACCGTTCCAGCTTTACTATCATAGATACCAAAGACCAAGCCTGTCAAAAGAAAAGTATACTGCTCAATACCTGCTTGTCTTTATTACAGATTCTGAATGTTGATGCTTATGCCAAGAGGACTTCCGAATTGGGAAGCATTATGATAGTCCTTTACTCAAATTGAGCTTTTGTTTACATACCTATTCTTCTCAATCCTGATAATAGGATGTTTTACCATCTAAGCCACTACCTTGAATCATGTTATACATCACTAACTATAGTTTTTCATTTTACACTAGCTAAAAATAGCTCTCTCTGGCACTGGAATAAAAAGTTGATGATCTCTTTCTTTAAATAGCAGGGAGGTTGAGTACATTGGGGTGGAACTACCTGTTGAAGCATTCACAAATATCCTTTTCTCTTCTGGAACAACAGGTATTTTGATATCCATTGCAAGTAGTCTGTCTTGTTAACTTACTGTATGATTTGATGTCAAAATTTTCTCGGTTACCACTTAAAATTAATTTAAGGTTCTGTTTTTAGTGACTAAATGTGTATGTTCATTTATACCTTATAAAAAATGTATCTGTTCATTCATTATCTCTCGTGGGATGAAGGACCCTTTTACTTATCAATAATATCTTACCTTGTGAAAAGAAAAAGACCTATTCTTTTTTTACCACATTTAATGAAGAACACTTCGTGATAATTACGGCGAAAGAGTTCAGTTTATTGTTATCAGAATAATGAAAAAACTGCTTAGTCGACTCATTCATGAGGGATTAAGAAAATTTTTGGAGTAGAACTACTAATACAAGACTATTACATTTACTCTCTATAAATGTGTTTTAGGGGAACCAAAGGCGATTCCATGGACTGCGGCTACACCCCTTAGGGCAGCTGCTGATGGATGGTCCCACTTGAACATTGGCAAAGATGATGTGGTGGCCTGGCCCACCAATCTTGGATGGATGATGGGCCCTATGCTAATTTACTCAACTTTGCTAAATGGAGCAACCATGGCATTATACAATGGCTCCCCCCTTGGTTCTGGCTTCGCTAAGTTTGTTCAGGTAACACTGTAGATCCATTTCAAATACCAAATAAATAGTGGTGGCGATGTTGATGATGATAAACAACAATTTTATGAATCTGACTAGTGCATACTTGATTTGTCTTGCGTAAAGCAAGGAACTCCCTGAGTACTGCTCAATACTTCAAGCTAGATGATTAGGGGAGTTCTGCAAACTTTTGGTACAACGCTTGCTGGACCAAGTAGATAGATTTGCTGTTCTTTCTGTCTTGTGTCTATACAACCAAGGACCAACTCTGTCATTAGAATTAGTATTTCAGACATCATTCTTTTATTGTTTTTCCTAATCCTATAATCATTTAACTTGAGATTTCTGAAGGCTAGCACCCTAAATGACTTCAGATTGAAATTTTGGGTTTTACTATTTACAAGCTCACTTCTCCTTACAAATTTTGCATTTATGGGATTCTACCATTTTTTGCCATCTAAAATACTCAAGGACTTATCTAGGATGCTAAAGTTACTATGCTTGGCGTGGTCCCAAGCATCGTAAGGGCATGGAAATCCACAAATTGCACTGCTGGTTATGATTGGTCATCCATCTGGTAATTCTCTTAAACATCTTCAAAACAGTTAGAGATTTACAGAGACAATATATTGTTATTGAAAATTATGTGTTATTTTGTTTCCTTTTCTTTTCACCCCCCTAGTGTCATCCATGCAATTACTTTCATTTGGTCTTGGGCATATCTATTCTTTAGAATTGTATTTTGACTTCTGTAATCCATATGGAACTTCAAAACTTCGCACGCTCCAGAGATACTTCCAACATTTTTCTAGCTTAATTAAATTATGTATGATGGCAGTCACTTTGCCTCCACTGGTGAAGCATCTGGTGTGGATGAATCCCTTTGGTTGATGGGAAGAGCTCATTACAAGCCTGTAATAGAGATCTGTGGCGGGACAGAAATTGGTGGTGGATTCATTGCTGGTTCGTTGTTGCAACCACAATCTTTATCTGCTTTTAGCACAGCAGCTATGGGTTGTAGTCTATTCATTCTTGGCGAAGATGGGTCCCCTAGAGTAAGTATTTTTCAGCCTTTCTCAAACAATAAAGACTGATTGTCGTATTAAATGATGCATGAGTTCATGGAAACTGACCAGTTCTTTCCTAAAGATGCAAACACTGCATGTCTTATGTAGGAGTCTGTTAAGCAATTCTAATGCATTAGCTCTCGATAAATTTCAACTTTTGCATATACTGCATCTAGGGGTTTCCACTAGTAAACATCAAGCGATTTACATTACCGCAACTTCACAGGGGATAGTTGAAAATTATGAAAGGAAGGTTTGCCACATGAAAAAATAAGTAATTTTTTCTAGAAGGGAGAGTCGCACTCATGAACCGAGTGTTGAAAGCCCCTCATATTATTTGTCGTTAACTCTATATTTCCGATGTTGCTAAGCAGTTGATAGGAGAAATTACACATGGACAGGTAATTCTGAATGGAGTAATAAGGAAGTCATCAGCACTAAATGTGTTATGGAAGATAAGAAAGCACTGGAAGAATTTCAAATATAATTCAATTATCTGTGAGGATAGGAGAAAGATTAGAATGTTGTTGAAGGTAGAGCAGGAAACAGGTGAAAAATAAACATCGGTAGAATTATTAGATCGGGAGATGGATAAAGCTGGTCAACACCTACGGAGAATTACAAATTGAAAGACTTGGACAGTGATCCAATTCCTTAATTGGAAAGCAGACAAAAATAGTATCTTCTTTGTTAAATCCTGTTAGAACACTTCACATAGAGTAGAGAATATGAAAAAGGATTGGTCAGGAATTGGGTAGAATTCTATTATGCAAACGGCAGTGAAAGTAATCTGTATTCTCCTTCTCTCTTTGCACGGGAAGGGGGAAGTATGGTGGTTGAGGGTTGTAAAGAAAGAGAGCTTCCTTTTTATTCATAAATTGGTGCCGCATACATTTGAGTAGGAAAACTTCTAACTTTACCTAAATGTGGTTTTCTTGGTTTAGTACAGGGTTCTAACGAACAGGGGATAAGCAGGTTTGGTAGTGGCAATTGATGGCTGCTAAATAGAAAGTTGAAACTTTACATTGTAGTTAAATATTGTATGTTGCGTATTTGATACATTCAAAGTAATTTTGTTAACTCTAATTGTAGCCATTTGATTCTCCCGGAGTTGGTGAAATGGCTCTTGGTCCCCTTCTATTTGGGGCATCAAGCACATTGCTGAATGCTGACCACTATGGTGTATACTACAAAGGAATGCCTGTTTGGAATGGAAAGGTTAGTTAGTTAGTATTTCTGATTCTACCTTGGTACTTTATTCTTTTTCCAGATAAGTACTTAATGTGCTACGAATTACCTAGCAGGTTCTTAGAAGACACGGAGATATATTTGAGCGTACTTCTAGAGGTTATTACCGTGCACATGGCCGTGCAGATGACACCATGAATCTGGGGGGCGTAAAGGTGTATGCTTTACCTTGTATTGTTATTAAAAAATCATGAATTATTAGGGTCTCTTTGGTTTAAGACTTCATTTGAAAAAAAAGGTTATTACTTGAGGCTATTTTGTCAAATTTTCAACTAAATCAATACTACTACTCATCATAACTGATATTTGCTCCATAAATAAAACAATAACTGTTGGTCTTATTTATCAGAAATTGTTTCTTTCCGGCATAACAAGTGGGCCTTGGCCCCTTTCATCTATTTGTTCTTTGTACCTTTGTGTATTTATGAACACAGGTTCTCCTTCTAGCTTATCACCTGTATTTGTTGCAGACAACTTTACGTATCGTTTTCTCTTACCTGTAACTGAATCTTGTGATTCCTTTTGCCAGGTAAGTTCAGTGGAGATTGAGAAAGTTTGTAATGCAGCTGATGAAAGTATCCTCGAGACAGCAGCTGTTGGGGTGCCACCACCTGGAGGTGGCCCTGATAAGTTAGTTATCGCCGTTGTATTTAAGGATTCTAAGGGGTCAAAGGACAATATGAATTCATTGAAAGTTTCTATCAACTCAGCTTTGCAGAAGAAATTGAATCCTCTATTCAAGGTAATTCAGCTTTGGTAATACAAAGTTTGGAAGTTAATGTTTCCTTATCCAGTCTAAAATATTGCAGGTTTCACATATAGTAGCCCTCCCTTCACTTCCAAGAACAGCAACAAATAAAGTGATGAGAAGAGTATTGAGACAACAATTTTCTCAAGTTGGCTCTAGACTGTGACCTATGTGTGAGTCCCTATTCTAAAAAAGACGTCGTGCGGGCAAGTCGATCAGAGTCAGCCAAAGCCAAAGCGGGAGGGAATGTTTATTTACATTTATTTGCTGTACGAACTTGTACGAACTTTTCATTTTCTGTTGGATCTTTCAATAAGTAGTAAGCTGCAGCCGCAACTTCTATCATAGAGTATGATTAGAACTAATGCTATGATAATAATGAAGCATATAAACCATTATTCAATAATAATGTTTGTGGCTAATCTGGTTGTTTAAGCGCAATTTGACTATCCTTTCACTTACACTAATTGCACAAAATAACCGAATTTTTCTAACATTGAACCTTCAAAGTGACCTGAGTTATACAAGTGCAAAAATTGTTAAAAACTTGACTATTAAACTAAAAGTTAATGTATCAATTTAATGATTTTAAGTTTAAGTGACAAATTTACTGCGCTTTGCATTCATATTTTAGTCTCTCTCATATTCACCCGTAAAGGAATATATTATTAGTAGTAGTTGTTATACGAATATTATATTCAATAAAATCACAAAATTTCGAAGTGATTTTTCATTTCTAATAATTTGAGGACCCAAAGTGGACCACAATGCAAAATTATAATGGGCGTGAAATTCAAATTGAGTTATAATTTGAGGACCAGAAATGTAATTAAAATTATATATAGAAAGGGGGTACAATGCGCACCCAGCTTAATCTAGAGCCTAATACTCTTTCATTTTTCACCATATACATAATCGAAAAGCTTAGCAAGAAGTTCCTTCCTTCTTCCACGGCTTTGAAGTTCCACCTAACCGGATTAAACCCTCTCTGCCGGCACGGCCTCTATGGAAAAATTTTCTCCACTATAAGAAATCAGTTCAAAATCTAGGGATCTTTTTCTCTATTGGGGAGAACGAATTTCATGGCGGCAACTCTCATATTGAAACCTTCCCTTTCCTCTGCTTTCCTCGGCCAAAAAATGTAAGTTGTCTTATTATCTTCTTAGAGAAATTGTATGCGGGTTGTCTTGTGTCGTATTGAACATTTGGGATCTATTAATTTGTTGTTGGTATGTTGAAGTTCCTACTATTTGTTAAACTTCTGTGCAGTTCGAGTAGAGGAAATTCGAAGAGGTCGGAACCCTCTCGTTTGTTTTCAAAGGGTACAAAATGTGCAACGGATACGGCCTATGGAGGTGGGTTTTCTAATACTAATTAACGCTCTATGTATTGATGCTACTGTGAAAAGGAAACTGCAAGCAGATATAACATACAACTTTAATTGATGATTTATAATAGTTTTAGATCAATAACTCCGTGGCTGGTAAGATTTTGGGTTAGTGTTGAAATTTGTGTTACAATGTGAAAAGCTCAAGATGCTGATTCGGAATTAAGTATTTAGTAGGGGAAGTTTCTATTAAAAGAATTGTAGAGATGGAAAATCTCTAAATTTCTCTTTTAAAAATTCCTTTGAAAATGATAGAAGGATTTAAACAAGAATCCTGGAGCACATATATCTTCCGAAGCTTTAATCTTTCAGTCTTTGCCAAATTATCGAGAAAGACCGTCAGCTTTTTTTGCTTTAGGTAACTTCTTTATGTTAGCAATGAGTGATAACATAGGGGAAAATTGAAGTTAAAGTAACTTCTCTTTTGGCATTGGATAAGTTACATGTGTAAGTTTGTTCTCTGGTTCTTTTCGAGTTGTTTGGTTAACATTCTAGCATGAAACATCTAGTTTGATGTTGACGATCTGATTTCTGAAGGTAATGTTCCGAAGTTTTCTCGATTGAATGTTTGGGACCCTTACAAACGTCTTGGAATAAGCCGTGATGCCTCTGAGGAAGAAATTTGGAGTTCGCGCAACTTTTTGTTAAACCAGTATGCCAATCATGAGAGAAGTGCAGAATCAATTGAAGCTGCTTTTGAGAAGATACTAATGAAAAGCTTCATAAATAGAAAGAAGACAAAGATTAACTTGAAAACAAGGCTAAAAAAGCAAGTCGAGGAATCTCCGCCATGGGTTCAGAACCTCCTCAGCTTTGTGGAACTTCCACCACCTGTAATTATCATGAGGAGATTATTCCTCTTTGGATTCATGGCATGCTGGAGTGTGATGAACTCTGCTGAAGCTGGCCCTGCATTCCAGGTTTGTTCTGTCTCAATTTTTATCCGTGATAACTCTTCAGATCTCATTTGATGTGCCAATATCCTAGGTGATGGGAGCGCATGTTCTTACGGACACACTGTATCTTGCAGTGATTATCTTTCTTAATCAGTGCAAATTTATTCTGACGTAAGTCTAATCGTCGGTAAAGATCTGTACAACTTCTGACACCACCGTCATAAAAAATAAGATTTAGGTGATTTCTTCCCATCCGTCTTACTCTTGGTGACAGAGTTATCATGTTCTGTACTAGTGGTAGGTAGCTCAGGTTCCTGTGGAATAGTCGAGGTGCTCGCAAACTTGCTCCGACACCACCGTCATAAAAAAAAAATTGGATTGAGCTGGTTTTTGGGCTAAGTTGGGCCTAATGTCCATTTTCTTGTCAAAATCAGACCCAGGTGTTGGGCCACCCTTGTTAAGTTACTCTGTTTTATGTCTAACCCTAGGTGTGCTAGGAGGTGCTAGATTCGTCCATCAGTTAAATATATGGGTTGTAGTCTTCTTTTTACCAACCTAAGAGTAGATCTGATTTTATGATTCAATTAGGACCAAGATTCCTTTTCTTGACAGTTAAAAGTTTCCAAACTCGACCATAGGAAACTTGAGAACCTTTTAAATAATCATGTACTCTTGAACATCTCTCAGCAATTCTCCCATTCTGGCTCCGGCTTTTACCATAAGAATGGTCATGAACTATCAGCACCATGTATTTTTCTGGGGAAATGGAAAAAGTCAAAACAGGTCAGGAAACAAAGCAGTATTAGTTTAAAAAGTCTACCTTTCAGCCCTCTTAATGACTGCCTGGCCCTCTCAGTATCCCTCGAGGGTCTAAATGTCTATACTCATCAGCGACCATTAGGTTTTTCAGGTTTAGCTCCATAACAGTATAAAAGTCGAAGACTAAAAGTGATGTAAATTGCAGTTATTCTCCAATGTTTTAGTTGAAAATACAGACAGTTTCAGAGTTTGACCTGCATTTGATAATGCAAGGCTTGTATTGAGCAGCTGTGAATGGAATAGTGGTTTGGCTGCTTTCATTCTGGATCATGTTTTCTGATAATTTCTGCACCTTGACAAGCTTTTCAAGATTTTTTAAATAAATGAATTCCAGCTTTATTTACAGATATCTCTTTTTTATGCAGGTAGCAATATCATTTGGAGCTTGTGTATACTTCCTTAATGACAAGACAAAGAGCTTAGGTAGAGCTGCTCTTATAGGGTAAGTTGATTGGTTGACTCAGTTTTGGATGGTAAAAAAGATGCTAGTGTCTAAATTCCACGTTCATTTTCTGATGTTTCACTTTCATCATTGACTTCTTACTATTAATATGCGTGCACCTTTTACATATCAGGTTTGGAGGCCTTGTGGCTGGTTGGTTTTGTGGTTCACTGTTGGTTCCCATGATTCCTTCATTTCTGCTGCAACCAACGTGGAGTCTTGAACTGTTAACGTCTCTCTTCATATATGTTTCCTTGTTTCTGTCCTGTACTTTTCTCAAATGAGACTCTAGAGAACCTGTTTTACTGCAGTAGTTTTGGCATGTTGCATCTTGATTAATTCATGGTGTTCCTCCAATATTTTGTACCTTCGAGCTAGTTATATGGTGATTAGAAATTGTTATCAAACTGGTAGGAGATTACTCTTGAATTTTCAAATGATGTAAGTTGAAGATACATGTATCTGGGCTCATTGGTTCTCCTTTGCCAAGGTAAAGTGAAATTTTAGTGGGAAAAACTTTTCTGCTTGCTACACCTGATCTTCCTGTTGGTTCCTTCATCTTCTATTCCATGCATTTTCTGTTATTTTTTTGTTTTCTTCCTGGCAATTTTCTGGTCTGAGAGATAACTTATTGCAATATCAAGAGGGAATGAGGATATGAAGGGATTAAAATGACATCAAATGCTTAATCAGATCGCATTCATCTGAAATTTCAAAGTAGCATTTACAGCAATTTACCAGATATGAACTCTTTCGAGTTGTGGACGACGATTTCAGGATATGTAGAGAAGATGGTAGTAATTTTGCTTCATTAATATATGTGATGATGTGCGTGTAAGAGGTTGGGGCACTTTATTATGATAGGAAGAGGTAACAACATTAAGTTTGATGGCAGGTGTTACTTGACTAAATAAAATTTTAGCAGAACCTCACCTTTTTGCAGCATTTTCAATTTTTCATATCCAGTTTAGTGCTTTGAATCAGAAAAAAAAAATGTGAACAGTAATAAAACAATACTCGAAATGTGGGCAATCTCGAGCAGTAAGATAACTTCTCTTGCTTAGTTGGGGAAAACGAATGAAGCACAAATGATCAAAGACTCAAGAATGAATATATCTAGAAACTAATAATGCCATATAACTAAGAAATAAACATACAAATAGCTAAACATTAGATGGAGAAGTGAAGTCGGAAATAAACAATAATTACAACATCAGTGTCTTGTTTCAGTCAAACAAACAATCACTAGGAAAATGGGAATGTAAAAAAGACGATATGGTTCATGCAGAGGGCAGATATTTTGCCTATTCTTTCCCTTTTGATTTTGTGTTCCTGAATGCGCAGCAGCCAACACCATAAACAAAGAGGACGAGAAGTAAGAGGCCAAGGTTGACGAGGGAACATGTCTTCCAATCTCTCTTGATGTGGTCAAGGAATGATGTCTTACATGATTGGCAGTTGAAGCAGAGCTCGCTCTGTACATTGCTCCAAATCTTGCAGTCATCGTCTGCTACCGCTGGCCCTGCTTTAGGCATGGTCCAGTAAGTAGCATTGTGGAACACCAAACCACAGTAAGTGGGTGGCTTGCAACAACTCGACTGCACTCACCAAAACAAAATATTCGAAGTATAAACATTAACATAGTGAAGTAACTACTTTCTATACTACATAAAATAAATTTCAACATGTGATAAACTTCCAAGTTATCAGAATGAATGATATTCTTTTTTGCTTTAGAAATCTTCCTCTCGTGAGACGATGTCTTTGAAGTAGCAGACTTATAGGTGTGACTGAACTCAAGTTACCTGATTATATAAATGTTTGTTGCATCATCAATGCATTGAACATAATTTCAGAAATACTTTATTAGGGGCAAAGGAAGAGTATAACGTAGGGATTGGATGAACGCAATAACTTTTGTTCAGATCATGCAATTAGGACATCCATTATAAATTGTGAATCCATGACTATGATTTCTTTGGCAAGTTTGGAACTCATAAACTCTAAATTCTCGCTACGCGTCTCCATAAGAATTCACTGATAAATGAGATAATGGGTAAAGCCAAAAGATAAGAACCTGAATAGGAGATAGTCTGTATTTGTAAAAATCAGCCCCTTTGCCAGTAGGTATATGCTGACAGAATTTGGTATCAACCAAACAACTCTTAATCTCCCCCCAATTCTCTTCATTTACCACATACTTCTGCAACCAGTTGGTGTAATCTCCAGATTTGATTTCCTTATAACCTCTTCCAGATAAAGCTTTGCTCACATTTTTGTTCGTTACCAAAATTGCGAACAACGTGAAACAGAGCAATCCCACAATAAGCAAAAACAACAAAAACAAATATATCCAGAGGATAAACGAGACTCGGCACAAGGATCCAATCAATCCCAAAATCGAAACAACCAGTAGACACACTCCCAGTATCAGTAAAGGCTTCTGCAACACTTTCTGGCAAAGTGTAGCGCTGTGGTTGAAATTAAGCCAGATTGAAAACCCTATGGCTACCAGAGAAACCAATAGAGTCACACAATTAAGAAACGTAATTATGAAATTGCTTACTCGTACCATATTTCTTTGTGTTTTTGTATGCATAGATTTTGAAAATTGAAAAATTAACTTATACAGTTTCAAACACAAACTGCAAAATCACAACAAACTAATTAAGTAGTACTCTCTATATTTTAGCCATTTAAGAGCAGTTCCATTAGAGAGCAGTTGTTGACTCAGTTATAATTAAAGATGATAAGCCCTAAAATATAGGGAGAAGTTGGGATTAGACTATTTTCTAATTTGGTAAAACTTTTAAAATTCCGTAAAAAAACACACTTCTTTGGTTCCTTCTTTATAGCAAATGTATTTACAAGAAAAATATAGGTAACAAAAATAACAAAAATCAAGAAAAAAATTACTTAAAAGTTACAACTTTTGAATCTGTTTTTTCCATTTTCATTCTCCAGGATCTTTGACCAAAAACATCAACAAAATTTACACTTCGTTCACTATTTGCTTGTTTCTTTAAAGTTTCTTCAGTATATATAGCTAATTGCGCGTTCCATGTTTAATTTGCTCAAGGCTAGATCAGCAGCTCTTGGTAAGAAATTAAAATAGTTGAATTTTGTTGGTGTTTACTATTAGTTCATGACTTTTTCTTTATAAGAATATTATAAGTCTATTCTTTAAATTGTTGATATGTAACATCATGAAATGATATGTAGCACATTACGAAGACCTAAACACAAGATTAGAAGTTGAATAAATTGTTTAGGAGTTCAGAATTCAAATTTTAAGCACTATATTTTTATTTTTTAAACCTCCTTCCGTCAATGTCAATGTCAATACAATGTTTTTATGCCATCCAAACCAAGGACCATCATGGAAATGGAAATATAACAAACCAATAGGGCTCAAACAGGGTATACTTTGTTCCTTTGGGGTCCCTTTGACCTGTTCTTGATTTCGAGAGCACAGAAGTCTACACAACAAACAAAGACTATGAAAAGAGTGATGAATTATAAGATCTTGCAATGTTTCTTGATGATATCATAGTATGCTGTTTTGCATAATTGACAGTTGAAGCAAAGCTCGCTCTCTACAGTACTCCAGTTCTTGCCGTCATTGTTTGCTACTGCTGGCCCTGCTCTGAGCAGGCAAAATGCAACAACTCAACTGCAAGCAATAAAGCAAAGATAAAATACTTTGAATTAACTTAAACTAAGAAGCATATGACATATAAATTTTCTAATTAGGAACCTAAGCAGGAGAGTGTTGGGAAAGACAAGGCACTAACAAAAATGTCTGACAGGATAACAGCGGAAGAATACCCAAGTCTATACTTTCCCTTTTCGCTTTGAACCAAGAGAAGACAAACAACCACAAGCAATATGATAGTAAGGCAGCAAGTAATTCAACCAAACAAATATAACAAGGCAATAATAAACAAATCACACAAGACACCAAGATTTACGTGGAAAACCCTTCGATGTGAAGAGTAAAAAATCACGGGACCAAAAGCTCCACTATAATCACCAAGAGTTACAATATTGTTCTCCAAAATTGGCCACAAAACAAGTGCCAAACAACGAGCAACAACAAAATAAGATTGCACCAAATCTAGAGAATTAAAGGAGCAAAATCACCAATTTCGCAGCTACTGTTCACGACAGCAAAACTGAAGCTGCAGGCCACCAAATCCAACTCTGTCAGTTCCTAATCAAAGATTGAGATGAATATAATATGCTGTCCAAAAATCAGCTCAATCGGACAAGAAACGAAGCGGGAATCGCAATTTGAAGTTGGCTGTTAGGGCTGAATTTTTGACTGCGAAAATCTGCTCTCTTTCTCTCTTTTTGGCTGCTGAAAAACTCTCTGTGTGTCTGAAAATAAGACCTAAATAGGCTTATATTTGCCTCATAAGAATGGGCCTATGGGCAAAAATGGGTTGGTCCAAATTGGACTTTTATTTATCCACATAGGAAGGGAAAAAGGCCCATAACCCAACAGAGAGAGGCTTATTTGTAAAATTCAGCCCCTTTGCCCATGCGTATATTCGGACAAACTTGGAAATCAACCAAACAGCTCTTAATCTGCTCTGCATTCATCACATACTTCTCCAACAAGTAATCCGAGTAATTTCTATCTCTCCCAAATAAAACCCTACTCACTTTTCTATTAGTCACCAAAATTGAGAACACCATCAAAACAGATGACTCCCAAACTGAGCAACATCATACATATCCAGATGACAAATTTGACTGGGCCGAAGAACTCAGCCAAGTCACAAACCATTAAACACAGGAGACCCACACCCACTATCAGCAAAGGCTTCACCCACACTTTGTCGCAAAGCGTCGCTGAAATGTAACCAAATTGAACTCCCTGTGAGTATCACAGAAATGCTTGTAAGAATAATAGGCATAATTTTGCATCTTTCTCCTGACATTTTCTATTGCCCGTGAATCTGCAAGTAAAAACCTTGAATCTTATGAAAGTGAACAATTGTTTCCGTGATAATGTAACCCTCCACTTAATAGAATTAATATCTCATTGGGTCACAAAATTTATTCATTAAATTTATCATTGATTTTTTTATATCACAAAATGGAGTTTAATTATTACTTCATTTAATTAAGCAATAAATAAAGGTATCTTTGGATTGAATACATAAATATATCACGAATAAAATATTGATTTAATGTGTTAATCCTACTAAATTAGAATACGTAAATATTTATGACTGTTACATATCATTTGCAGTGGAAGTTTTGTAATTAAACTTCATTAATAAAATGTATAGCATCTCATTTGCAGTGGAAGTTTTGTAATTAAACTTCATTAATAAAATGTATAGCGCACACTTGTGTAACTAATTTATCAAACTTCTCAATATTGACTTTTAGATTAGATTTAAGACTTTAAATTGTAACCCACAAATAAGGGCTCTTGGATGGGATATATCAGGAGTAAAATGTTGGTTTAGTGTTTTAATCCTATTAAATTAATAATTAAGGTTGTCACGTCACAATTCCAAAAGTTTTCTTATTAAGCTTAATTAATATAGCATATTTTATTATATCAAAACAATTCTAATGATAAATTTAGTCAAGTGATTCTTTTGATATAAAATTTAAGTTGAGTGATTTTTTTATTAAAAAAATGCAAGTTGAGTGATTTTATTGATACAAAACAAAGTTTAATGAATAAATTCTCTAAATTGAATTAACTTTTTAAGATATTAACTCCCACTTTGTATGCATTAGTTAGTTAAATATTTAACCCGTTTAGTTAGTTACGGAAAGATCCAATAATCAAAACTTACTAATAATCCATTATATAAAATTTGTTTGATCCGTTTAAATTGGTGTTTAATAAAACAAATTAGAGTAAATATCTCAAATGATTAGTTAAATACAAAGAATTATCTAGTAAAAGTGATTAATTTTGTTTTATTTCAAATTTTTAACAAAGTCACTCAACTTACCAACTTTCGCTTAAAGAATCAGTCAATCAAATTTGTTATGTAAAAATTATAACATTACATAATAAATTAAAATTATGAATTTAAAATTTATTAATTTTTGTAGTCCTATTCAAATACTTTTTCTTCCGCGAAAAAAAGAAATGATCTCCCGCCTACATTGTTGGCACTAAAAAATCAAGTTCCCATACACAAATACATACTTTCTATTATTTTTATCTGTTGATTTTTCCTCTTCAATTTTTTATTTTTTATTTTTACCTGTTGATGTTTCATCTTCAATTTTATTTTTATTGACTTTAAAAAAAAATTGTCTTCGATTATCTATTTATCTCAGTTATCCATCCCCACAATAAACCGTGCATTGCCTAGCCTCAAATATCGATCTTCTATTTATGCTCATGCGAGATATAATAAACTTTATTGTTACATTGTATTTTAAAGAGGAAAGACATAAAGTCATCATTAAAGTTATTTTGAATTTTCAGAAAGATATTTTAACATTGCACCGAAATATGAGCACGTGAAAACTCTAGAACTTCAAACCAACATAAAATTGCCACGTGACATCCCAATTTGACTTATTAGAAGAAAAAAAAAACATGAAAAACCATGTATTAATATTTTTTACTTTATTAGGATCATTTTTTATCTTTTCAAAAAAAATTCTCATCTTCCTTACCATCATTAGTTTTACTCATAGGGCATATTATGTCTTCATTTTATTTTTTTGCTTTATAGGGCATATTATGTCTTCCTTCATTTTTTTCTTTCTGGTCATTGTTTTTTAAAAAACTAATGATATCATATTCATACTTATTCTGCTTTATTTTTTTTTGAAAAACAAAATAGTTTACTGATTTTTTCCTCCTACAAATCAAGATTGGCTTGAGATTAGTAAAACTATGGGAAACTCAATACGGGAGTAAGGAGTTGAAAAAGGTGGTAATTTAAATTTTGACTTGCTGATATTTTGAATATTTGAATTTTGATTGTTTGACGATATTATCATAAATAAATTAATTGATGATAGCGGCAAAAGTGACACCAACAAATAACATGAAACGAAATTTCCCAAGAAAACGATGAAGAGAATGGAATAAAAATTGAGGTGAAGAAGAAAGAGAAAAAGAAAAAGATAAGCAAATTAATCAAATAAAAATAAATTAAAAGTTACTCTTAACACGTGACAAGTAACTATAATTAGTGCGGGTGAAAAATGAGGCAACGAATAAAATTAAAGAAATGATATATCATGTATCTAAATGATGAATCAGAACAGAAAAGAAATTCAATTTTTGAACCAAACATGTCTAATTAAAATACTTTATTAGTAGTTGAAGGGTTTAATCGAAACAAAACTTCGTTTGATAGTCTAAATGAAATAATTAATAATAGGTTGATATAATTTAATCAGTGGAATTTGTACTTCATTGCCTTTTTGAGGTCACTATCTTAATTTTGTTCTCATTTGCTTTTTTTTTTTTTTTTGTATTAAATTTAAACGAAACAATGTTACATGAAATTATGAATTGTTGGAGAAGCTGCAACTCCCGTAAAGGCCTTTTACCTATCCTTTGAATCAGAGAAAAAAATGTGAATAGAGTAACAACTCAATACTCGAAATGTTAAAGTACGTTGCATTAGGACGTTCAATAGTACTAGTGGTAAGATTATAACTTGTCTTTGTTAGTCAATATTAGAGATAAAACAAACGGAAGCACAACTGATCAAAAACAGATTCAATAAAAAGTAAATAATGAAATACGCACAATATATCAATGTTTCATACCATCCAAACGAAGCTTTGATCTACTAAACATTAGGTAAATGGAAATGCAACAAACGAATATGGCTCATGCTTAGCGTTTTTGGCATCCATTTGATTTCTTCCCCTGCGAATAAACCACTGAACACTGCAAACAAAGTAAAAGACAAGAAAGAGTACAAAGCAGGCAATGGAACATAACTTCCATTCAAAATGGAGTTCATCAACGAATGGTGTTCTACATGATTGACAATTGAAGCAGAGCTCAGACTGTACATTGCTCCAAATCTTGCAGTCATTGTCTGCTACCGACGGCCCTGATTTGGGCATGGTCCAGTTGGTAACATTGTGAAACTCCAAGCCGCAATATCTGGGAGGCTGGCAACAGTTCGACTGCGTGCACGAAAACAAATATGTACGTTGTTATAAAAAGGATAATTTTACTATATCACTCTTTAAATATTTAAAATACTTAAATATACAATGTCTTAAATGATTATAATTAATGATAAAGGATAAACTACGAAACCTGGGTAACAGGAAAGATGTATTTGTAATAAGAATCTGTTACAGTTGTAGAATGACAAAAATCTGTATCAACTAAACATATCTTAATCGGCTTCCAATTCTCGGTACTCAATGCATACTTGTTCAACAAGTAATGCGAGTAATTTCCATCTCTCCCAAATAAAGTCCTGCTCACGTTTCTATTGGTGACCAAAACTCCAAACAACGTGAAAAATAACTGTCCGAAAAAGATCAAATATAGCAAAATCGAACATATCCTACTGATAAACGTGCCTGATCGGCAGAACCAATCAACGAATATGAAACCTGAAACAACCAGGGAAAACACTCCCACTATCAGCGAAGGTTTCTGCCACACTTTCTGGCAAAGAGTAGCACTGTCGCCGAAATGTAACCAAATTGAAAACCCTATTTCTGCCAAAGAAGAGAATACAAACACACAATAAATGAATATATATAGTATCTGTTTGATGCTTACTCTCGACATTTTTTTATTTTTATTTCTTCAATTTGGTGGATGAAAGAATTACAAAAGTTGAAATGAATAACGGATGAGGGTAAATCAGAGGCTGAGAATCTTCAAAAAATGAAACCTAAAAATCTGATGACTCCGTATATAATTAGAGAGAAATGGACTAAATGGAAGCTGATGAAAAAGTCTCCAGTGGAAATGTTTCGGAAAACGTTAAATTTAGAGTTTAAGTTTTGTGCATCGGTGTAAAACATTAAATAATTTTTAAGATAAATATGGTAAATTAAGTGATTAATAAAACATCTTTTTGAACATTATTATAATTATGTTAAGATATAGCAAAGGGAAGTTGAGTCCTCTTTCTCCTCTAACTAAAATTAATTCATAGTTATCTTCTAAATTAATCGTCACTGCTTTTTCTTTTGAAATTTTGGCAAAGTCCTGATCATCAGTACACACGAGAAGAAGAATTTTTTTTAAAAAAAATTATTATTTTGATCTGCAATATTAAATACCCCAAATTGAAAAGTAAAAGGTTGATAACAATATGATTACTAATACAAATATAATTATTATCCTTGAGAAAATTTACAAACAACTTGTGAACATGATTTAACTGAAAATAATTGAAAGATCAATATAACGAAAAAAATGCATAAACTAAAAAATAGAACATGATTTAAAATAGAACATGATTTAAATAATTGGTTTTCTAAAATAGATATTTTATTATTACATAATTTATTTTATAAATTATTTGATGGTAGAAAATCGTATACACTGACGGTGCATAAAACTTTAACTCTTAAATTTATTAGAACAAAGGACAAAAATCACATATTGTTAAGGTAAAATTAATATTTGTCCCTTATAAGTTTATAATTATAGAAATCCCTCAATAATATAAGCATTGATATATTAATCTGATTCGCTAGATACATTAATCATTAAGTATGATACATTATATTTTATACATGATACACTAATCTGATGCACGAGATACACTAATCTGATACCCATACACTAATCTGATACCCGAGATACACTAATATAATACGCTGATAGATTAATATGATGCGCGAAAATGAGAGATTTTGGGGATTTATAAAACTAATAGAGGATAATAGTAATAAGAGAACTTAAACGTAAATTTCTGTCATTTTTCCTATTTTATTTTTATTAGATATTTGAATTAAATTATATTTTAATTGAACACCTTAATTTTCTAGTATAATATATCAACCAGACACTTTCTATTCAAATTTTGAAGAAAAAATATCAAACATATTCTCATTTTAAGATTTTATTACTTATTTCTAAGATTTTATTACTTATTGATAGGTGTGATATATAACTAAAAGAAATGACATGTTTTATATATAGTTAATTTAACATATTTTATTTAATTAATTTAACTATCAAATATATATGAATGAGAACTCCCACACAAAAATGTAGAAACACTATTTAGTTCAAGTGTGTAGATGAATATTCCTAGGAATTGATAAATCGGAGCCTAATTTTTAATTATTTTGTATTTTTTATTTTTGAGATGCAAAGTAATTTTTTTAAAAATATGTCATTTCTTTTAGTATATTATATGTTTTAATTTATTTGAATTAGAAAAAATTATATATATTGCAAAACTTTATTTTTTCTATAATCTTAAACTAAATAATATACTATATCTTTTAATTTCATTTATTTGTTTTAATTCGTTTTTTCTATCTTTTTTGTCGGTTTTTTAATTTAAATTTCACATGATATATTTAAGATCACATGATTAAAAATTAATATAGTATATAATAATTTTATTATTATCAAAAAGTTTGAATCCTCCTTTTGAAAGGCATTGAGTCCTTCTGATTTAAAGTTTTTCAATGGATAGCAGTGCGAGAACAATGTGGAACAAAGGAGAAAATTTAAAGTTTTAAAAAAGTTTAGAGGATCTATATGGATAGAGGACAATAAGAAATAAATAAGAATATTTAAGATTTTATGTTTTTCAAAAGAATCAATATTTAACAAATAAGCCTAAACCTTATACATGATTCCAGATATGTAGGATGGTTTAAATTCACATATTAGATCCCATTATTACAAAATCAAAAAGAAAAAAAGAGAAGAAAAGAAAATGTAGGATGATTAGTGCTAATATATTTTTTGAATTTAATCTATTTCTTTATGTTTATCCGTAATCAATACAATTAAAGAGAGTTTGATATGCCCAAGAAGTCTTATATGCATTCATATAATCATATTTATCTGCACTTTGCATGAAAAAATAGACTATATCACCCATCTTTTTTCTAAAATAATTTCTACTTTATTTGAAAATTAATTTGACTATAGAAAATTCAAAATAAACCTTTATGTTTAGAATTTCAAATAAAATGTTATTTGTCTCATTTATGAAAAAAAGTAATATAGCATAACACAATTTTGATTTTAAAATTTTTTAGTAAAATGGAAGATATTTAATTTTTAATTATATATGGCCAAATGTCCATCAAATTCATGATCTATTTTTTTTTAATACTCAAATATTAAAATCATCAAAAAGTATACATTTATTAGAATCAGTTTTATTTTCAATATTTTTTTCAAATTTATAGAATAAATTATAATATACATAAAAATCTTTTTCAAAACTTGAGCTTTTAAATTCTAAACCAAAAGTTCCGTAAAAACATTATTTATATTTTATTTTAAGTAAATATGAAAATTTGTATAAAAATAGTTTGTTGGCAGATCTTTGATTATATATTTCTTCACCAAGTTATCTATTTATTTAGTTAGTCTTTGTTATTCAAGAAATAATTAAATAAAAACATGACATCAAAAATTTCTTTAAAAACTCATCTCGTTAAAAAAAAAAAGAATATAAACACAAAAACAACTTCATCCGTTTTCTACGGAACAAAAAGTAAATATATGTGCCTTGTTTAACAGACCTTTAGTTTCTACCTGCTATTCTTATATGCATTTGGAAATATAACCATTATTGTTTTTCGTCTATTGGTTGATATACTTAGAGCCTGTTCGGATAGATTTAAAAGCTGGTCAAATTAATTTAAAAATTAATTTTTAATTTATTAGAGTATTTTGACAAATATCAAAGTAATTTATTTTAAGCCAAAAGTTAAAAGCTAGTTGAGGGGTGCCTTTTTTTTAACTTAAAAGTCATTTTATGTTGACCGTGTATATTACCTGTTTACTCTTAATTCTTTTATTTTATTTGTATTATTATTATTATTTATTATTATTATTTTATTTTATTATTATTGTTATTATAATTATTAGTATTATTAATATTTTATTATTTTATTATTATTATTGTTTATTTTATTATTCTTTATTATTATTACTATATATTATTATTATTATTATTATTAATATTTTATTATTTTTATTATTATTATTTATTTTATTATTCTTTATTACTAATATTATTATATATTATATATTATTATATATTATTATTATTATTATTAATATATATTATTATTATTATTATTTATTATTAATATTTTATATATTATTATTTATTATTATTATTATACATTATTATTATTAATATTACTATAATTATTATAATAATTATTATTATTGTATTATTATTATTATTATTATTATTTTCATATTGTTATATTATTATTATTTATTATTTATATTAAATTATCTTTGTTATTATTATTATTATTATTATTATATATTACTATTAATATTTTATTTATTTTATTATTCTTTATTATTATTGTTTTATATTATTATTATTATATATTATATATTATTATTATATTGTTATTATAATTATTATTATTATTATTATTTTCATGTTATTTTATTATTATTATTATTATTGTTATATATTATATATTATTATTATTATTAAATTAATCAACTTTTATCATGTTAACAACTTTTAAAGGTATTTCACATTTTGATTAAAGAAAGTGTTTACCAGCACTTATTATCTAAACACATCAACAACTTTTTTTTAATTTCATACTTTTATCCAAACACATATCTACTTATTTAAAAATAAGTGAGTAATTTCCCTGCCTATCTTCCTCAAATTATACTTGACACAAAAAATGCATTATCTCTGTCCTATTAGGATGCCATGTCAAATTATTTATTTATTTATTATTAAAAAACTATGTTTTAAACCTATTTAAAAGTTAGGTTGCAATAAGTTTTCTTTTTAAAATATTGTTTTGTATTTATGTTTTTTTGGAAATGTTTTGTTTTTTAGATATATAAAGATAAATTTAAAATATGTGATGTTACTTCATTAAAAGAAACATTTTTTAAAAATAATATATTAAAAGTTTTAAAACAAATCATAAATATTTATAAAATTATATTAAAGAAAAGTGCATGAATTATTCGGGATGTACTACTTCTTTACCTTTAATCATAAATTTCAAATTCAAACTTGAAAGAGAATCATATTGAAAGTGTCTTCCGAAATAAGCGGCTCAACTTAAATTTTATTGGGGCTTCGATTCGGACTCGAATAATTTTGAATGTCATTTTCAGGAATCTATAATTTTGTCGTGATTTAGTAGTATTTATGGTGATTTTGATATTATAATTGGTTTATTAATTGGGTGTGGTTTAGTTAGTAATGAGTGGGTAGTGGGTTGGATTTAAAATTATATTAATAAATTAAATTATAACCAATAGTTGAGTGTCAAGTATTTTAAAAAATATTTAAACAATTTAATTTTAAAACTGTTAAATAAGTGGTCGATTTTGAACCCAAAGGTGGATGACAAGGGTATTTTGGAGCCAATTGGTGGATGAGAAGGCATTTTGGAGCCAATAGGTGGATGAAGGATAATTTTATACCATTTTCAATACTTCAAAGATAATTTAGACCCTTTTTCGTTTTTTTAAAAAAGTAACAAATTCTTTTTGAGAGTTTCCATGTATTTTTGCATGAGAAATAACCGATAAAAGTGCATCAATTTTCTTTCTTAAGAAAATCAATGACAACCTAATGAAGTCCATCGAGTTTCAACATTTTTTTATAGTGTTATAAATTAATAATGAACATGAGTTATTTTTTACTCGTATTTAGTTGAATAAAAAATTAGAAACTTGATATTTGAGTTAGTCCAAATAAACTAGATATTAAATAAAAATGTGCTGTTTTTCGATTTAATTAATTTATTAAAAAAGAAAATCAACACACTTTCGTCGATTATTTTTCGCACAATAATATACAGAAACTCTAGAAAAAAATATTTTTAAAAAAAATTGATGTTCATCAATCATTATTATTTTTTTTAAAAAAAAATATGACGTTAATTTTTAAAATGAAAAAAGTGGAAATAAAGAAACCATAAATTTAATATTTTCTATTTAAATGTTACTATATAAAATACAGGTGAATTATTAATGGAGTTTGAAGTACAGACCCTCCATTTTGTTGATCTTTTGAAAAGAAAGTGTCTAAATAAATCATAAAAATTAAAATTAAAGGTTAAAATGAAACAAGTTAACAGGACAAGTTTAAAAGTCTGTATATATGTTCGACCTAAACAAAAACGAAAGGTGATATAAATTGGAAAAATTACATAAATTAATACATTTTAAAAAATAATTACTGATTTTAGCGATACTTTTTGTTTATTACCATTTATAGCAATGCTTTGTTAAATTTGTAATATGTATTAAACTTGTATTATAAATGAATTAAAAGTGATCAAGTGAGGTAAAAATATTATTGCTATAAATGGTAAATATTTTTTTATTATAATATATTTATGTAAGTTTCCCATATAAATTCTTAGAAGCAATTCCTCATTGTCTGCTCGTCAAAAGTTGATTAGGCGGCCCAAGAATTTGCAAAAGGAAATCTGATGGAACCCACAAATACCAAAACACGATTTCATTCGCTTTTATTTGTTATATTATTTTTTTAAAAAATTAATTTAATATTTTAAATAAAAAATTTAAATATTTAATAATAATATAAAAAAATTATAAATTATAATTTTTCAATTAAAAATGATCGGACGTAATAGTATTTTTGTACGCTCGTGTCCATTACACCTACCAACTCATTGGCCTTTCAAGTTAGTCTGATATACCCCTAAACTTTGTCATTTGGAGCTGATATACCCCTCGTTATAAAAGTGGTTCATATATGCCCTTACCGTTATACAAATGGCTCACATATACCCCTGCCGTTACAAAATGGCTCACATATACCCTTCATTTAACGGAAGTTAAAAAATTAGTTTTAAATTTATATTTATTACTTTTAATTTTTTTAAAAAAATTATTTAGGGGTATATATGATTCTTCTATTAAAGTTCAAGGTATATTTTAATTTTTTTCATACATAAATTATTTTTTGACTTCTTTTATTATAATTATTTGAATTTCTTATTCTTATTTTGTTTTTTCTTTCATTCCTTAGTTTAAAGAATAAAAAATTAAAATATTTTTTTTGTGTGTATTGTGATTTAATTTCGTATTCGAAGGAAAAATTTGGTCATCTACAATAAGTTTTACAAGAATATTAGTGAAACATAAATAAATTTGATTATCAAAATAATAATTATAAATTAGTCATTTAAATAAAAAAAAGACAAAAAAAATATGTTTGACGAGGATTAAATTTACTCATATGAGATTATATTTTTTAGAAAAAAATAATAAAAGTTTAGATTAAAATTATTTTTTTTTCCATTTCCGTTAGAGGAAAAGGGTATATGTGAGTTATTTGTTTACAAATAGGGGTATATATGGGCCACTTTCGTAACAAGGCTATTCCCATGTATATATTCAATTCTACTACTAACGTCTCCTCCAAAGCACAAACCAACCACCATCGAAGCCATTTTCATTACCAAACTCTTGCTTTCTTCGCCCTTCGGCGAACTTTCCTATAAACCTTTTCCCTCCATTTAAATAATCCCAAAACCGCTTTTGCTCTGAAAAAAGTTTCACACAAAAAAAATGGCCTTGGCTCCAGCGCAGCTCTCTAAGACCTTTTTCTCCACCAAACCCACATCACAGACGCCGCTTTTCTCATTACCTGCTACCCAGAAGATTCAATCTCGGAGCTCGTCTTCCACCGTCCGGTGCTCCGTCGCCGTTGCACCATCGGCAACTGCATCCAAGGCATCAGCCAAGGTGAAGTCTGTTAAGGCAAGGCAGATCATAGATAGCAGGGGAAATCCTACCGTCGAGGTTGATCTGGTCACCGGCGATGATCTACTATACCGATCGGCGGTTCCAAGTGGCGCTTCCACCGGGATCTACGAGGCATTGGAGCTCAGAGATGGTGACAAGAGCCTCTATGGTGGTAAAGGGGTCCTCAATGCTGTAAAGAATATTAACGAATATTTGGGCCCCAAACTTGTTGGTGTTGATGTGAGGTAAGTTATATCTTACTAATTATTTATCACATTTTCGTTTTCTTCCCTTCTTTTCGTAAATATTTCCATCTTCCATTAGTATTCGGTATCAGTTTGTATAGTACTTCATAACATGGTAGTTTTTCTACTTCACAAGCTGAAAGTTTGCTTAGAGCATTTTTACTTATAAAAGAGAGTTGTTTAGAGCACTTGCACAATCAGAATCAAGGTCCTTCTATGTTAGTATAGGTTTGTATACGACCCATTGCTATGTGTAAGCGGCGTTGGTTTGTTTATTTTGAAAGGACTGAGTAAGTTTATAGTTTAATACTTGTTTTTATTGGTTGTCAATAGGCTACTTAAGTAACTGCATATATGATTTCGGCTAGTAATAATGAATTTTGCTGAAGCTTGGCTTGGTTCAAGTTGAGGTAGACAATAAGAAGGTGATGGGTAGATAGAACGCACGAAAACATCTCAAAAGATCAATTAGTGGAGAACACTGGTGATGCTATTGCTTGTATGCCGTATGGTACTGCATTTTTGTTACGCCAAAAATATTTATGACAGTTACCCTTCGGGGTGATCTAGTGGTTTGAGCTTGGGATTTCCATGTTGGAGGTCTCAATTTCGAAACCCCTTGCCAGCGAAAGTAAGGGGTTTGTCTTCTAGGTGAGCTCGTTGCAGCAGGCTTGCCTAGTGCAGGTTACCTCTCCTATGTGGTTTACAAGCGGGGGTTTAACTTTATGCGCACCCAAAGGGTAGTGGCTGCAGATTTCCCTTGTTATAAAAAAAAATTATGACAGCCACTAATACACACTAATTATACACAGTTACACACATACATACATATATTGTACATTGCCAACTATTTTTTGGTGGGCGGCTATTTGAGCTAATTTCTCAATAACAGTAATGTCATTGGAAATGGATGGCTGCCTTGGTGGCTTCTTAATACTTCTTCAGTTCCATTTAAATTTGGCAATTTTCTTTTCTTCTTGTGAAGGAATCAAACTGATGTCGATGCTGTTATGCTGGAGATTGATGGAACTCCTAATAAATCAAAACTTGGAGCTAATGCCATTCTCGGAGTTTCTCTCAGTGTGTGTAGAGCTGGTGCTGGAGCAAAAGCAGTACCTTTGTATAAACACATTCAAGAAATATCTGGAACCAAAGAACTTGTAATGCCAGTTCCAGCATTCAATGTGATAAATGGAGGGAGCCATGCTGGCAACAATTTGGCTATGCAAGAGTTCATGATTCTACCTGTTGGAGCACCAACATTTGCTGAGGCACTTCGTATGGGTAGTGAAGGTGAGAATAGTGTAAATAAAAAATTGCTTCCTCTTTCTTGACGGCAATGTGTCTCACTTTGACAAAATAGTGTTGGTTTCAGTTAATCTGCATTAGGAGGAGTCAAACAGTAGTAGCTTTCTTATTCTACATATCAAAATGCTGTTTTGTCCTTGAGGTTCCTATAGCCCCGTGACCTGTAACCTTTGCATGTTATGTGTTCTGCAAACTTGTAGATAATATCTCTTTACATAGTATTTAACTGTCCTCACTCGATTGGAAAACAGTCTACCACACTCTAAAGGGAATTATCAAAGCTAAGTACGGTCAAGATGCATGCAATGTTGGTGATGAAGGTGGATTCGCTCCAAATGTCCAGGATAACAGGGAAGGGCTAGTATTGCTCATGGATGCAATTGAGAAGGCTGGTTACACTGGCAAGGTTGGATTTCTTTTTGGTCTTGCAGTTTTATTAAATTATTTTATCTTCGGAAGTTATGGATTTTCTAATTGAAAGATCGGTGCAGATTAAAATTGGTATGGATGTAGCAGCATCTGAGTTCTTGACAAAAGATGCAAAATATGATCTCAATTTCAAGAAACAACCAAATGATGGAGCTCATGTACTTAGTGCTCAGAGCCTCTGTGAACTCTACAAGGAGTTTGTCAAAGATTTCCCTATTGTATCTATTGAAGATCCCTTTGACCAAGATGATTGGAGCTCTTGGGCATCTCTACAATCTTCAGTTGACATTCAACTTGTTGGTGATGATTTGTTGGTGACTAATCCAAAGAGAATTGCTGAAGCAATTCAGAAAAAGGCATGCAATGCATTATTGTTGAAGGTAAGGATTTGTCTTTAAGCAACATACACATTTCTGTAGCAGAGCAGCCAGAGCTGCCTTGTTCCATCAGTAGGCTTCTTTCTCATTTCAAATGCTTATTTGCTCAAAGTTCCAATGCTTAATTGTACATTAATTTTAAGAAGCTAAGTGAAGTTATGTGCTACCTTTAAGGTTCAATACCTTTGAGTTGTTCCTGGGCACTTATCAGCAAAATAGCCTTAAAACAGTGGTGCTTAATTTGGTGCTTTCTCCGGAAAAAGAAAAGCATTTTCCCGTATAAAGACTTGAAGAGTATTTAACAAGCAGGGATTCCTAGAAAGATTTTGGTCTGAACAGTACAATAGTAGTATGTTCATTAGCCTTTTTGGATGAACGTGTGTTATAAGATAGTATACTTTACAGCTTATGTTGTTATAATAGCTATGATGTCTACATATATTTTTATGGTGTGATTAATCTGAGTCCCTCTTTTCGGGTGTGACTTGAAGCACTTGACTCGTCAGAGTTCACATGAACTATAATCTAAATCACTTTGTTATCATGTATAGTTAATTCTATTTCAGTTTTAAAGGGAAAGAAGGAGAAAGTTTAGACATCAAAAAAGCAATTTAAACATTATCACGGGTCCAGTCCTGTTAGATAGGAACACTGCATTGATGTACATAAATCCCTCCTATAAGATTTGGTGTTGGAAGCCCGTGCCCAGTAGAACTCTCTTGGTAAATGAATGACACGTGGTAGTCATGTAGTGAGGGCTGGGCTCATCAACTTTCAAACTGTTGCAGGTTAACCAGATCGGTACTGTGACAGAATCTATTCAAGCAGCACTAGACTCCAAAGCTGCAGGCTGGGGTGTTATGGTCAGTCACCGAAGTGGTGAAACAGAGGATAATTTTATCGCAGATCTGTCTGTTGGTTTGGCCAGTGGACAGGTACTCTCGACTTCCAGCTGTTAACGTTGGTTAATCGTTTCGACCCTTTTAACCACCAGCAGCGTATTAATATTCTTTTAAATTCTCCCAATGCAGATAAAGACTGGAGCACCCTGCCGGAGTGAGCGGCTGGCAAAATACAACCAGGTTGGAGCACTTAATTCTCCTTCTTTCTTTGTTTCTTTCATCTTATTTTTAATTGTTGCCTTTGTTCCTGTTTAAGTTATTTCATTATTAATATGTTTATTTAGGTAGTAGTCTCTTGTCACAGTGTTTAGTTAACCTTTATTTATCCTGCGGTTAGCAATTTTACCATGACTGCTTGGAAGTTCATAAGCTTTCTATGCGGATACTCATCTCTATTGCAGATATTATAATTCTACTCTAGTCGTTCAATCTTCCTCCATAAAAGTTCCCCCCAACAGAAAAATAAAATAAAATACCTTGTAGCATTTCAGCTGGATTTTGTTGATGTCTGATGTCCCATTATGTTTAGTTTGGTGTAGCTCTTCTGTGGTTGTTGATAACTTAAGGGTGAATGCTTCTATTTTATTTTATTTCGATAAAAAAGTTTCTGCTTGGTTTTTAGTGGCTAAACTCTGGTATACTGATTACAGCTTCTACGTATCGAAGAGGAACTTGGAGATGTTCGTTATGCTGGTGAATCTTTCAGATCTCCTTGAGAAAGCAGTCAAAAGCTAATATACGATAGGGAGAATCCAGAAAAGTTTTTCTTTGTTGTATACTCAATCGGCATTGTTGTTAGATATGTTGTATTCGTGGAGGATCAGGAAGGCATTAGAAGCTACATCTGGTCGACTTTTTCGTGCAGTTCTTTTTTTTGAATTTTGTTCAAGTTTTTCATGCGTGTGAACTTAAGTATCACAAACACAGTTCCCTGTCTGTAGTAGTTGTAGTGCTCTCTTAATCAAAATAACAAGGGCCCTCCATTTTCTTGTGAATGTCATGAACAGTACGTACTCTTATCTAGTTGTTGGGGGATTAGTGGCCTCATACCCACTCAAGTCTACAAATAGTTATGTTTAACAAATATTTCAGATTTTTTCATTTCGATTTAAAGTTCTCCAGATGTTACTAGGGAGGTTCTCTCATATTATCACATCAAACAATTAACTCCACAAAGTTTCCCCAAGCTACTCATAGGATTATAATGCTGGAAACAAACATAAAAAACGACCATCTAATATTAGTCTTCAATGAGAGTTATCTGCTCCTGTAAATCAAGGCTTGGAAACTTGAGTACAATTGACAGTACACTTTTCAATTACAATAAAAAGTTCAGCATCAACGCCTAAGATTAATGACATATTAATAAACATTGGAGTGATTGAAAGATCTTCAATTTCAGGTCTCAAAAGTGAAATACTTTGTTGACATGCCGGGGGTAGCAGATGATGATCATATGGAACTAATACAACATATCCAGTGTAGTCCATAAGTAGGGAACTAATACAAACTCCAATATACAATGCCAAAGACTTGACTACGATATAATACTGTAGCATTTTCATGATTCTAACAACATGATCAACAGCCTTCTTGAAGATTATGAAGAGAAAAAAAAGATACACATCAGTTAAGCATCATTTATAGGTCAATCTTGGGTAGGCTCACAGTAAAAGGGCTCCATGAACATCCACACTCCGTACTTGATCAAATGCAGGAAAACGTATATTGCTACCTCTGGATGTCTGGACCCATGTACCTTCCTGGGCGCATGTACAGATCCTCTGGGGTATCAACCACAGCAAGCCATGCATATTCTTGTTCCTTTCCATTATCAACAATTTCATCTCCATGTGCTGCAAATGCATGATATGGTTATCTCAATACAACTCTCGAACAAACTGATTACATTTGACTCCAATCTGAATAGGCTAAGCCATCCTTGAGAAAGACAAGGCTTCAAAATGGAAGAGGATAGACACTAACCAAAGCTGGAATAAGGATAATCATGGTAGTAGGTACATCTTCTGCCAGCTGCTTCAAGATAAGGAGGAGCAAGAATGTCAAAAACTGCACAAGGTGTAACGGCAGTAAAACAGTGCAGATTCCCTCCACTCTTGGGATGCAAAACCGATGTACCATGTGGTGCACTTACGACCTTATCAACCGCCAACCTAGCCAGTCTCACTGTCAAATAAATACATCATGTTTCTTTTTCTTAATGCTTTTCGTATGTAGTAAATCATAAAGATCTACAAATGTAAAAAGTAGGGAAAGTAAGTGTGTATATTAACTATCAAAATCAACAAATTTTTGCATAGTATCAGAGATAATATCCAGAAGAAAATTTCAGAGATGCTATTTCACTTTGAATTAGCAATACCAAAAAGATATGCAAATGCATGTCGACTGCTATGCTTCAGTGTCTAGCACAGTGCTGGTGGATATCGATTTTGACAAGGATAGTCTTACATACATGAAGTGCAAACATTTAAGAGTATACTTCTTAATCAGTAAAATAATATACGTCAACAACGAGTTTTTTTTTGAAGTAACATACACTGAAGAAAACACCAACAAATAGGACAAAGCAGTAAACTGCCAAAGCACACAAGGTGAAGAAAGTACAATCTCAATGGGGCTCAGTCCAGCTCAGCTTAAAAATACTGGACTTAAGCTTTACAGACCCCAAAATGAAATGGATCAAGCACTAGCAGATAGATTGCAAAAATAATTGAGCTAATGAGTGGGTTTGCTAAACAAGTGTTGCCAAAACAAGAAAATTGGAACCAGAAATTACGAGACTATCACTTGTAGATATGTTAAACATGATCAATTTATAAATATGATGAAATGAAGAAAAGCAAAAAGCAAAACATTGATATTGTTTACCAAAAAACAAATAAAACCCAATTTACATGAACTCATAGTGCTGAAATACCGGATTCACCAAAAATGCAAGTTCTACAATAAATCAATAATGCAAGATAGTTCTGTCATGTTAGACGATGTATCTCTCTTGCTTACCAAAGCCAACAAGCTGCAACCTAAAATTCATCCATAGAAATCTAAAGGTGATTTATCATAAAAGCGCCAATCCTCAAAAAACAAGAAATTAAGAATGTCAGTTATTAATCCAGGTTGCCATTTAGTACATCAAATCTTGATTACTATCCTCTAAATTGCAAAAGCTTTACACCTCCAGGAATCAATTTGCCAAAGTGAAAATGAGTCTTGTGAATATACGATCAAGAATTTATCATGGTAACTATTGATAGAATTTAGAGGGAAGAAGTTATGATGCTGAAGATATCACTGCATGCAGTGGTGGTAGTGATGAGAGTTCCGCCAAGAAAGATGTGTTTTTCAACAATCAGCATGGCATAAGTAGTGGGTAAAAAGAATGATAAAGACATATTTCAAAAGCAGAGGATGTACAGGAAGCTGCCTCAAAAACTAAGAATGGTTATGCTGTGTCTCCAATAACAATGGATAGGAGCAGAACAGATTTGTCATTTGAGAGAGAGATAGGAGTAGTGGGTATGAATTCTAGCCAAAGAAAGTGGGCCACTTGAGAGAGAGATAGGAGTAGTGAGTATGAATTCTAGCCAAAGAAAGTGGGCCACAACGGAGGAATTTGACCGTTAATAAACAAGGAGCTATCGCTCTACAGACTATGATGCAATCGAAAGAAATATAGACAAAAGGGGTCGGTAAGTTTGTCAAAGTCGATGGACAACTCAAGTGCAGTAGAAGAATCACACAACCAAAAGAATGGGGAAGCATACATATGCAAGAAATCCGGGAAGACAATTGTTTATTCTAATGTGAAAGAAATTAAACACCGGCATATTCTGCTGTTATTTGGTCAATGAGGTGGTGCTGGATCCAAGTGTATGCTAGAGAAATATGCAAAATCTGCAAGTTCAAACAAGAATCATAGAAGCATCAATTTTCCAAACAAGTAAGGTGGTCAATTCACGACTAAGTTTCAGTTTCAACAGTGAACGAAGGGTTTCACCAGGAAAGTTGTTCCAATGAAGTTAAATGAAGACAAAAAAAAAAGAATGTCAGTGGCCCAGGACAGCAAAACACTCTTTCTCAAACATTTGAGCCCAACATGACCAGAACATGTTCAGATCCAGATTAAAACATCTGACATATCTGAATATAAGAAGTGTTTTCCACGTTAATAATGGGGATCGTTTGGAATATTGGATAAAGTTCACTACGCAATCAACTTCAGTCTTCAGCTACCTCCAGTTTCCACTTGCCAAGAGTCTATAGTAATAGTACTTTGCTAGACAAGTGTTGTAGTCATATACCACCCTCTTAGAACTTTTATCATGAAGTCTAAATTATAAAATTTCAAAATAACTCTAAAGTGCAGGAAAGTTCCTCATTAAGACCATATAAAAGAAAAGTTTGTACTTAAGAAATAAAAGAGTGATCTCTTATCATGATGCTGTTTGAAAGAAATGACGACATCTAAGTAACTACATGCTACCTCACAAAATTTCAAGTCCACTGAGCATCATAACAGTCACAGAAGAGGGAGCATAATGGACACGGTCGAGTTGATAAGACCGTCAAATACAAGTGCCACACAAATTGCTGAAGCTAAAAGAAAGACTTGAGCATATCCTGAATTGCTATGATTGCAAATCCTGTGCTATTTGAACATCTGCAGTTTTCAAATTCTTTATCATACAATTTCTGGACCATAAAGAAACTTTGCTGGATCTAAAAGTTCTCTAACATATTGCGGAGCCTCGGTGGTGAGAGGGTCTAAGGCAATATACTAAAATTCCATGTTATGAGTTTTGTCTGCTTTACCTAGAAAAGTTTCTATATATAACTAATAGTCGTGATATCAAGTCAATGAAGTGACTTCTGGCCACTTTATCATCCACACCACAGATATTTAGATTCTCTGAAGTTCACTTGGTGAGTACTCTAATGAAAAGAATGTAAATTCTTTATTTCTTTGGCTCCTCGTCATACCTAGAGAGGATTTAAGAAGCCCTTAAAATACTTGAAGTTCGTTTTTTTAAACTAACCTGTAGGATGACCAGCACGTTCACTTTTCCTGATGCAAGCTGGCTCAACCCAATCATAAGCTTTCACGTGCAAGGATCCATAGAGGACTTTGCTCAAAACAGTCATTCCAGGATGGTCATGCAACGGAATGACAGCAGAAGTTGGGAAACAAAACATGCACATCTGCATACATCATTTCCAATTGAGTTTGTCGTAGATATTACATAAGCTTGAAATACTCATCTAATGAAAAAACACACATTTGATATTGCTAGAAATAAAGCAACGAAGGCATGATGTCAACACATTAAAATTTTCTTAAAATGCAACTTGAAGAATTATTTTTTAACCATAAAAATAGACCTGTTCATTCAGGTTTTAAAGTCGGCGTATTTTAGAATGTCCTTGCATGCGCCCAATTAAATTTGTATATCTTTTTCAAAGCTTCGATGGTGGAGATCCAAAAAACCTCACTGTTGACGAACAAATTTTGAGGATATCTTGTTTTGTCGTTATGCAGTACATTATTAAAGGCTGTGTTGACAGTTGACACGAGGATATATCGTTATCAAATAACAATTCAATGAGAGACCATGTAAATGCATTTGACAGATACACATGCAATGCAGCTAAATAAGAACGATATCTTACAGTAAAGTTTTGACCCTCGTGTATATCCACATATGTAATCGGTTGAGCCCAGCGATCCACCCTGTTGAAGACATTGAGTCCAAAAAGACCATGACCTCTTTCATCCTCTCGGCTTTCATCTTTCAGTCCAACATCTTCAGGACCAATTGTATCTGGAAAAAAAAGTTAAACCTCTTGTAATACACAGTCTATGATACCATAAACAGTACCTTTCCTTAAGTTCGATTTTAAATACGTATAACAATCCCCATTACTTTCATGCACAATTTGCACATTTGTATGTGATACAAACAGCAAAATAAGTATTTGATTACCATAATAGTGAAAAAAATGCAACTTTCTCTACGTTAATTATTGCCACTTATACAACATTTTGTAAATCAACTTCCTTTCTTAGCAGTTTTTTCCTACATTCTCATATCTGATCACTCTTTCAAGGGATTTGGCAGCTATGCCTAGCACCAACCCCCATCCCTTAATCGACTTCATTCATCATAATCCACATCTAACATCAATACTATGAGCATAAATAACTTCGCCTCCTCAATTTCCTTATAAAAACAGTTCCGGAGCTCATAATTGTCGCATTAAACAGGAATTGGTACACTAAATGAAAATGTTAAAACATTAAGACAGAAAAGAACCGGTTTCTTAAGCAAAAGGGTAAAAGATAAGTACCCAAAAGCGAATAAAGCTTGTGGATAGCTTGAGAAGAAGGTGATGAAGTTGCAGAAGACGCAAAAGTCTGCTTACAAAGGTCGAATAAAGCTTGAATGGAACAAGGACTCTTCTTCGTCATCGTGAAGAGCCCTCGAATTCTTTGCACAAACATTACCAGTTTCCGGATTATCGGGTTAGATGAAAATATCAGCAGCTTATTAGATCATTTTGACATTTTTGGGAATAGTGAAGGACCTGAACATAAATACCAATAAGTTTTACTCATTATGAGAAATTTTATTTTATTTCTTATTCTACGAAAAGTCATCGATCACCCCTTAAAGTTGTCCGCATATTTCACTTAGACACCTTAACTTAGTCTTGTACCTATTGAACATCTAAATTATTCAAAACATATACTTATTAAACACAAAATACTGATATGGCAAGAAATGTATTTTGCACTTCCCTGAAGCGCGTGAAAAGGCTTAAAATATTATTTTTTAAAAAAAAATTATATTTTTTCTTCTTTTATTGACACTTGACATTATAATTAACTTTAAAATATTTTTCTTCTTTTATTTACACTTTTTTTTTAAAAAAAAAAAAAGGACCCCACTCCCTATCTATCATCTTCTTCATAATTTAATTTGCACAATTTCTTCATTTTAGCTCCAGTATTATTTGTCTTTCTTTTTTTATATACAAAAAATTTATACCTTCCAAATATGAAGATAAATGAAAATCAACTATGAAGATTAGATTTGAAGAAAGTCTTCGTATGATTTATTTCAAATCTCATAAAAATAAGAAACAAATATGAAGAAGATAAAAGAATATAAATGATTTTTACGTATAAAAAAGTTAATCGATATGTATTTATCATAATTTTCAAACAAAGATTTTTACTCAAATTTATATGTGTTCATTAAATTTATCAAAAATGATATTAATAAATTTGAAAAAAATAATTTTGGAGCTACCAATTTTATTTTGTCATCGATGTAGAGTTAAATAACCGCCAACAAAATTTTCTTTCTTCTTCACTCTTAGTATTAAATGTGTATATATATTTTTGAAAATATAAGATTTTGTAATTTGAGAAAGTACGTGTTTTGAGGAAAAAGATGAAGATGAAGATGAAAGGGGGTTGGGGTGGGTGGGTTTGGGATAAAATAGGTTGACATTTTCTTTTTTTTTTCTTTTTTCAAAAATTAAATATTAAATGTTGTTTTTTTTTTTATAATTTTTCGAGGCCCAATACCAAATGTTATATTTTAATTAGTAATTTTGCCACGTCACTGCAAGTGTATCACACACTCTTCACATTTTTTGCTCATTATCAAAAAACTGTCTAATAGGAACGATTTTTGAATCGGTAAAAGCGTTTAATTGGTAATGATCTTAGTTGAAGTGTCTAAGTGAATTATACGGACAACTTTAAGGGCCGCTGCTGACTTAAGCCAAAAAAATATGTCCCATTTGATTGATTATGTGGTTTAGTTCAGTAATAAATACAGAGTATTAAAAATGAAGAAAAAAAAGTACATGAGGATATCAAACATTTTGTATTTTTGTTGTTAGGGAATGGGTATAAAATATGGGAAAATTACGCGGATAAGTAAATTTATACTATTTAATTACTCATCATAGCTATAGTTTGCTATAATTACCACTCGCGACTAACATTATACATTAATTACGTGGGCTGACTTCGAATTTGTATAATTAATCATGTTTGTATATGTATAATTCGTCAGGATATACAAATAAATATGTATAATATACAGTTTTTAACCTATATACATATACAATTCACCTCTCTTTCACTTTCTGCCCTCTCTCCCTCGCCTCTCTCAATCTCGCTTGCGTCTCTCCTCCCTCTCCCAATCTCGCTTGACATTTATACAAATGTATGTGTATAATATACATATACAATTCACCTCTCTCCCACTCTCTACCCTCTCTCGATCTCTCTTGCCTCTCTCCCAATCTCGATCGCCTCTCTCCTCCCTCTCCCATTCTCTCTTGCCATATATATAAATACATATGTATAATGTACAATAATCTAACCAATATACATATGCAATTCACCTTTCTCCCACTCTCTCCCCCCCCCTCCCCCTCCCCCTTTCACCTCTCTCCTCTCTCTTCCAGTCTCGCTCGTCTCTTTCCTCCATGTAACATGTAGCTATAAATTGTAATTATCAAACTATAGCTATGAATAGTAATTAATTATTTTTAAGTGGCTATATATGAAAGTTTTTTAAAAAATATTGCTGAACTTTAGAAAATAGGATAATTATTTATTCTTTTGGCACAATTTTCCTAAATAATTAATCAAGGGGAATTAATAAAGTTTGAATTATTAAAAATGGAGAAAAATCATGTTGTTTCTTTGTTTTTTATTACAAAAAAATGAGATACCGTTAACCAAGTGGAGCAACATATATGTCCCCGATTTGAGCCTTGATATAAACATTTTTTTTATAAAAAATACCTTTTCAAAATAATATTATACAAATTTTAATTTAATTGAATTTTAATATAAACATTGTGCGCTAAATAGAAAATATATATATATATATATATATATATATATATACACACTCCACTTTCCACGATGGGCTTCACATGAAAGGTAATTCCAAAAAGACAATAACAATATAACACAATTAGAAACCTAAATTATAACAATATAAATACAATTACTAAATTATATTAAGTTTGAAATATTTTTAAAACCAAAATATAGCTTAAATAGCCTGCCAATAAAGTTTTATTGCCCTATTTGGGATTATAATTATTGAATGGAGAAAAGAAAATGCCCAATCTCACCTGGCGTGAAACTGAAGAGGGGCATTGCAAAAGAACAAAAAGGCCTTGAAATCAGAAATTTGAAATTGCAGAAGCACCAAACCCTTGAGGAAATTGAAATTGGGAAGCTTGGTAATGGAAGGCAGCGAGAGCGAGAAGGTGTTCGATTCATTGAACCTAAATCCCCAACTCTTCATCAACGAGGCCCTCAACTGTGTAGACGATTTAGTTGACGATGCTTTCGATTTCTTCCATCAGTAAGTAGTTCCTTCTCCAGTCTTCATTTTCATGTATTTTTCGGTCGAATTGCTTACTTGTTTCAACTCTTGTGCCGTTTATTTTACCTTATGGTGCTCTGTTGTAGAGAGGCAGCAAAGCTTCTGAAGACCGAGGGCACAGATCGATCCGAAGATCTGAGAAAGGTTGGTGTTCACACTCTTTAACTCAAGTGCGTCCTTAGTGCATTACCCCTTCTGTCCCAATTTATGAATAATTTCGGAAGTCATTCAATTTTTTATAGCAAAATTTTGTTGTTAATTATTGTGATTTATAACACTAGTTTTCAAGTTTAGAAGTTTGACTCTTGATTGAGATAGAGTGAGTATTATATTGTTGAGCAGTTCAGGCCACTGACAGGAATAAAGTTCATTTGTAGGGTGTGACTAACATTAAGAACATTATCCAATTGGCTCTGGATAAGCGTTTGAGCATGTGGGAGAAGTACTCTTTGCACCATTGTTTTACAGTTCCACAAGGGTTCTCTTTGCCCAAAGCTGTACGTTCTCTATTATGGATAGTTTCCGATGTCTTTTTCTTTACCTCGTCTGTCATTTGTCTCATATTAGAGTGTGTAGTTTCATTTTCTGCATACTGGAAAACCAATCCGTCAATTAGTTAATTTTGAAATGTCCTTTTCTATATGCCATCCTTTGTTTTAAGACTTGCATATTTATAGTCTACATAGATTTACATCTAAAACAAGTTAAGCATCAAAACAATTTACCATTGGATCTTTAATATATCCATCAATTGTCATGCTGTGGAGCTGATTGCAATGGTAACTTTTTTCTTTTTTCATAATTCAATATACAAGAAACCAGTCTTTCATAATTACTATAATCCTTCAAGGAGATCAAGTAAATTTTGGAGTTGATCTGTTTAATTATTCTGTCAAATTTTGTTTCAATAGCACATCTCAAGTTCAGATATGGAGTCGGAGAACAAAAGAAAATTGTTCCTGTGAGATGATTGACCACTGGCTCTTTGCCGTTTCCTCTCCCTAGGAAATAGGAGAACCTGGTAAATCCAGATGATTAGAGTCTTTCTGTGATGCCATACAGATAGGGAACACTGTGATTCAGCTTGGTTCAATGTTGTAGCCAAATTTATAAGTAGGAAATAGTAAAAGGATAAAAAGTAAACGCAGAGAAGATTCATGCAAGTTGTTCATATGGACGTGGGTTGAAGAACGTGCTTCCCAGGGCACATTATTCTGAAGGTGCACAACCATCATCTACTGCAACCTGCAGTTGAATCCATATACAATTATTGGAAAGTGGAAGGAATATAAGTATCAAATTTCTATTGGTAATTTGTCTGGTTGGGACTAAATGGAGCTCTTTAGATGAGTAGAATGCCTGAATGGAATGATATCTCAATCTTGGTGACCATGCTTCATGCATTTTATATTCTTTACTTTGTTATTTGGTAAAAGTTGATTTGTTATTTGCTGATTGTTAGTAGACAGTAATTACTCATATCTGTGATTTAATATTACTTTTGGGAGGTTTATCTAGGACGGACCATCCAGTGCCTCTTCACTTGATACTAATTGTATTGAGAATCCGGAAATAGACTCAAAGTTGGATTTCTTAAGGAAAAAACTTTCTCAGGTAGGCAGTCCTCAGAAAATTAGTAGATGCTGCAATTCTTTATAAATTGATAATTTTATTCCTTTGCAATTTATGATCTATGCAGGTGGGAAAAGAGTCTGCTGAGCTTAAAAGAGAACTACAAGCACTGGAAAGGCAGTCCATGTTAAGTGGTCGCTCTGCTGCCTCTCTTACTGAAGCATTAGAGTTGTATCAGCAGCAGTCAGTGAATGAGAAGTTTGAAGGTAAATCTTTCGCTCAACTCTGGAAATGCTTCTTGACTTGAGAATCATGAAACATCGTTTTGGGAAACAGAGAAGCATAGTCTGGTTACCTTTCCTTAGATACAAGTCTTTACTACTGAAAACTGAAAACAACATTTATGTGGTATTTTATGACTAGATATCCCTATTTTATATTTTGTATCAGAACCTTCAGCAGCTGGGCGAACAAGAGATACATGTTACTGCAAATAATCCGGATTTTTATATGAACAATACCTGCCTTTGATATCGACTATAATCTATGCATTTTTTTTTTCTCTTTACTAATTAATATTGGGTACTGTTCTTCCTTTGTCAAGACCTTGAATGACTTGGTATTTGACCCCTTGTCATTAATCGCTTCCTTGCTCTTCCTAGGGAGGTCCAGCCAAGTATGTATGGTAAATTCAGTTTCTGCACTGAGTCATGTGTGTGATCAATTTTTATGGTTCTGCACCTTGACTTAGCTTTTATATCCTGGCAACAGAAAAACAGCAAAGAAGGAAAGAAGAAAGAAAAAGAGCAGAAATTAGCATGTCATCTTAGACTATATAGAAGATTGCCTTTGTGTATGGTGTGGTTGTAGCTTGTGAGAAAAATAGGAGTGGGAATTCTATGTGTGTTAATGAATAATGTGCTGATTATCTAACATCCCTTAAATTTGAGTGTAGAATCGACTTAATCTAGCCTCTGCTTCTAAACTTTTCCTACTTCAGCTCATTTTGTAACTTCTTTATGGAATTGAGCTGGTGATTACATTCCATATTGAGAATCCTTCATAGGGAATATCTCTTTGAAACTTTCCTTTTGCAAGGTTTTGTCTAAATGATATAATTCCGGTAAATTCATCGAAAATTGGTGCCATTAATTTGGCTGTTTCTTCCAGAATTAGTATGGACTGCATCAGATTTTCATACCAAATTAGAGACATTGACAGCCAAAATGATGGAAGATACTGACCACCCAAGAGCAAAGAGAAGTCGCGTTTCAAATGGTGAATTGTATAGAATGAATAACGATAAAGGTCAGCATTCTGGCCAACTCAATTTAGTTATCTGACAATGCACTTGACATATTTGCATGCTAAATGTTGCATTTCATCTTGTAGGCCTCCTGAGTGTGACAATGGAGGAACTTCAAGAACTTGTGGATGATATAAAGACTCTTCGCGACTAATCAGTGGCTTAATTCTCTAGTGCGGTAAAGAAGTGCTCGTGTAGATTCCTAGTTATGTAAGAAGTTTTTGATGTGATATATTTCTTCGTTTTGAAATGCCTAAAATGTGAGAGATAACAGTAAGCAGTTTACTATGACATGATTAATGATAAGTATGGAAAAACAAATAGCTAAAACCTCTTGATATTATGAGTGTCCGAACAGATGCAAATATTCCATATGTTTTCATAGATTATTAACCACCAAGATCATATGAACAACTACAATGAGGTAGCCGACTTTGCTTGTTCATGCGCATGTGATCTTCTGCAGTATTAATTGTTCCCTGTGCCTTTGCCTGTATTTCTGAGCTGCCTGTAAAGTAATTCAGGCCCTATTTCAGCAAGCAATTTTCTGTTGCACTATTATTCTACTGCTAAGCATATGAAGTTAATCCCTTTACTGTGATAATCATTAGAAAGAGGAAGATGGAATATGAGATTGTCTAACCTGGAGCATGTAATGGCTCCTGAAATTGTTAAGTAAATAACTCTGGCATCATTATTGAAGTCTAGTAAGTTACTATAGGCAAAGGGCACTGTCTATCATCGGGTTCATCTATCAAGAACAACCATGAGGCCATGACTAATATCATTCATGTATAGGTGACTAATTAGGTAGTAAAACTGAAGGCTCAGGGTCCTCCTTATGTTGGTTTGTGTACTAAGGCCATTATTGCCCTTGCATTTTTCTATCTTAAGGAGGAAGCATATCATTATATCATGTAAAGAGTAACGGTTCAGGAAGAAGGATAATAGATGAAAATAAACCTTAGAAAAATGCAATTAGCCCAAAGAGAGGAATAACTATTATTCCAAAGGATCTGTTTGACTATAAACCATCTCAAGCTTCCACCTGTTATTTTTCCTTTTCTTTGCTCTAATAAAAAGAGGGAGTGATGGTAGGGAAAGCTAAGTTCATAGGTTCTGGAGATGGTGGAAATTTGCAGAGAGAGATAAAATTAGGGGTATTAAAAATGAACCCAAACATGGTAACCCGCCCAGAATTTTAAGGGTCGGGTCAAGATAATTTGAATTGGGTTCAATCTCAACCCATTAAAGCTTAACCCATTTGAAGAGATTTCTCAATTGAACGCAATTCAATCTCCAATTTCAACCCATTTTAGAACTTTTTATTAAGATATGTTCCTATATTGAAAGTATGAATGATTATCGATTTAACATCTTTTATGATTTATCTATCTATTTGTTACTTTTTTAACAAAAAATTCTTAAGCGAAAATTCAAATTGTGATTATAAAGTTAAATATCAATATGTTAAGTTATTGAGATTAATCGGGTCAAATTGGGCGGTTCAAGACCCAAACCCGTCTTCTAACCCATTTGAGCCAAAGTAACTTGGGCGGGTCAAAACCCAACCCGATTTCTATTCAATCCATTGTAATATTTCCAATTTCAACTCAACCCCCCCCCCCCCC
>NC_028639.1:68840503-68851486 GCF_001406875.1 Solanum pennellii
CCCCCCCCCCCCCATTTGACACCCCTAGATAAAATAATAGTACAAGCAAAGTAACTTTTTTTTTTGACGACAAGGGAAACCCACAGCCGCTACCCTTTTTGGGTGCGCACAGGGTAAAACCCTGCTCCTATGCAATAGCTCGCAAACCACATAGGAGAGGTAACCCGCACTAGGCAAGCCTGGTGCGACGAGCTCGACTCAGAAGACAAACCCCTTGCTTTCGCTGGCAAGGGGTTTTGAACTTGAGACCTCCAACATGGAAGTCCCAAGCTCAAACCACTGGGCCACCCCACTTACCATCCAAAACAACTCCGTATGAGATGGATGATGTTTGGTTCATAGTCCTACCAGTAGTCCAATTGTAATGGTGAAACAAGTCACAGATCCCTGTGGATGATTGAAACTAGTTCTGCTACCAAGTGTGTTTGTATCCCAATAGGCGGCTAAAAATATCCAAAGTGCTCTGGTAATTAAAATTCTGTGTAAATCAACTAACTAGGAATTGACATTATATGAAAATGCTTAGTTTGAATAGTCCACAATTTCATTTGTAAGTTCAAGATTAGTGTCCAGGCAATACAGTTATGCTGTAAGTAAGGTCTACAGTCTTTTTATTTAGTGTAGATACTAAATGCTTTATATCATAAAGCTTGTTCTTGAAAAGATAGAAGACATCAAACTCCAAAAACACCAATGAAGTTCTGGTCTAAAGACCCAACATAAAGCTTTCCTTTATATTCTTGAACTTCAGTTATCCCATTAGGGCTATTACACTGAGCTGTGAAATTACACGTTTCCACGACTTTTCCGAATCTATTGATCCTTTGTCCTAGTGAAAATGTAGTAGGTTGTTTGGTGTTGGAAATAGCCACCCAAAAGTCCCCCAACACAGTCCTCTTAATGTTATCTGGAATTCCATCAACATTTGCGAAAACATCTGATGAATTTGCTTTTGCGCCTTTGATCCAAAACCTCCGAATTCTTTGAGCAATATATTCTGTGATCAAGACATATGAATTATCTTTGCTGAGTGCCACCCCAACTGGCCCTGACAGTCCACTTAGTATTAATGTGACCTGTTTTGTTGCTATATCATACTTGAACAATCTCCCTGATGTATCTCCGCTTTCAACTATTCTAGTCCTATTGCTGCCAAAAAATTTCAAGTTATTTTGATCGAGTTAGTTACCCCTCTGTCTTAAGGATATTCAATGTAATATTAGGAAAATTGAATTGGACATAATATACATTTTTGAGCAACTAACCCAGTCAGGAATATAGCTCCTGAATCTACAAAATAACCTACTCCTTTACTTTGGTCGATATCTAGTGCATCGAGAAAAGCAAAATTCCTGCCCTGAAAGCCAGGAACGCGTGTAACAAGCCCTCCGTTTGGTCCAACCACCACGAGTCCATAAAACGCATCAGTTATGTAGAGATCACCAGTTCTGTAGTAAAATCCAAGGCCAAACGGTCTTCCACATATTTGTTGTAATCTGGCCCATTTTTTCCATCACATTTTGCCTTGGTCCTGAAGAGGAACAGTATAGGGAAAACAAAAGGATATCAAACTTTGAACATGCAAGTAAATGAAGGGGGAGTTCACTCTTTTTTAATGTGAAAATTTTACCTATTTGGTGATGTAACAGCAAAATCAGTGAAGCCCACTCTTGGGCCTTGATATTTGACTATTCTGCCATCTGCAATACCTGTGTAAGGTCCTCCACCTTTTCTATCAAAAGCAGAAGCCTCGGGGCCTATTGTTTGTAATAGAAGTTGGAGCTTGCTAAATGCAGGAAATCGACACCAAGCAATGCTGGGAGAAACATTTAGCATGATCCAAATCTGGACGAACAATACTGTTTTTCTAATTGAGACTGTTTCCATCTTTCTGGTGTACTCAGTAAAACGATATGCTGTTAATACTTATACTAGCAATTACCCACTGCCCCTAGCATGTTAAAGAAAATAGATTATAGTTGTGCCTAACACCCTTTCCCCCTCCTCCCTGCTCAGATTTGATTAGATGATGGCTTAGCATTGAATAAACCAAGAATTAGCGATAAGTCTACCTCTCTAATATCATATTAAAAGAAAAGATTGTGGGTCTAACTCAACCATATCAAAAGTTAGCTCGATGTTTGTCCAAGATCATATAAGGAGACAGTTCCTTCCCTCAACCAATGTGAGACAATCTAACACAACAATAATAAATCTTACAATGAGCGACATATTAAGTGGTACGGAGTGAAAACCTGTATGTGTAAAAAAAAATGTATACACAGGGTTCTGTACATGTCCAAATTCAGGATTTTAACTAAGAATCCACAACATCAAAATTCTTAATCTGTCACTGATCAAGAGCCTATTATTTACTAGCTTACCTCTCTTTTCGAGTTGACAATGGGGGCTATGGAAAGAAAATTTCAATGCCGAACCTCTGTGGTCACCTAACCTTATAATTAGTCAGCTTAAGCTACAGAGACTTTCTCAAATGAAGTTACTAATCATATTTCCCTGCTGAACCATTTCAATATCTAAATTAGATAAGATGAATTGTTATAGTATTTCAAATCATTCATGGCACCAAAACATTTTTAAAAAAAATTCTGAAAAAACTGTAGTTGTTTTGTCAATAGTCCAGCAGATGCCTCTGATAATTGTGTATAATATATTTCATTGGTTTCAAGAAACTGTAGTTTTTTCATCAATATGATTCAAACTAGACCAGCCACCTAGTGTGATTCCTATTCCAATAGGTAAGTAGAAATGTCAAAAGTACCAAGGGTGAAAAGAAAAACTAAAATTTTGTATACATGAACCAACTGGTAATCGATATTATATGAAAAATGCATAGTTTTAATACTAAGAAATTACTTTTATAAGTTCAAGATCACTCTTTGGTGATGTTACAGCAAAGTCAAGCTTAGAAACTGAATTTAGTTACCTATTTGGTGATGTTACAGCAAAGTCAGTGAAGCCAATTTCCTAAATGCTGGAAATTGACAGTGACCAAAACTGGAGGAAACATTTAGCAATATCCAAATCTGGAGAAGGAATATTGTTTTTGTAATTGTGATTGTTTCCATGTTTCTACGTTACTCAATAAAATAATTGTCTGTCGATACTTATACAACCAATTGCCAACCGCCCTTAGCATGTTAATGTTAAGAAAATAGACATGAGGTGAAACAATCTAACACGCATTCATCCCCCTCACCCGTCCAGGTTTGGTTAATTAGAGCGTGAATAGCATAATTAAACGAGGGCTCAATATTAGGAATATCAAGAAATAAGGATGATTCTTCTAATACCTTATTAAAAAAAATTAAAAATATTTATAGGACAATTTAACTAACACCACAATGGTGAACCTTATGATGAGTTTGCAGGTTCGATAGAATCAAGTGCTTTGGGGTAGAACTATAAGTGAAAGACAAGCATAGATAGAGTTAGATATACATTTCTAAAATCCATTTTTTAACTCAGAAATCATAATATGTAATTTGTTTGATCTACGACGGATCCAACAATTAGTGTGGACATGAGAGGGAGATAGGGGGATTTTCTGCTGGCGTGCTCTTAGAAGAAATTTCCTATTGACAACTTACAATAAGAACAATAAAATCTTCATCAAATTTAAGTTATATATATCATCAGTTTAAAAGGTTTCTACAGCATCAGATTATCTTTACTTGTTATAACAGGTAACTTGTCTTGTAGATATTCTTCGGCCGACTTGATATAGTACAAATAATTATTCTTTACACTAACTCATATTAATCCAACTTTCCCCAGAGTAAAATTTACATGGTACTGTTACCTAATGTATATATATACATTTGGTCCTTAATTATACTGCACAAAGAAAAGGAAATTGTTGTATGTTTGGTGTAGACATGAGGAAAACAGAATTACAGGGAACATATATAATTACTATAACTTCTAAATTCTGCTTTTACAGGGAACAGTTTTCTTAGAGCTGTTTGGCTCAGCTTAAAAGCTGGTCAAACTGACTTAAAAGCTAATTTTTGACTTATTTAGCTGTTTGGCAATACTGAAAATAACTTATTTTAAGTTAAAAAAACTTATTTTAAGCCAAAAGTTAAAAGCTGGGGTAGGGGTGCTTTTTTTTTTTAGCTTATAAGCTGTTTTAAGTTGACCACATTTTGATCTTTTTTGCCCTTAATATTTTTATACAATCTCCAAATTACCCACATAACCCTAACATCTCTTTCTTCCATTTTTCCCTTTTCACGTTTGGCATAGCAACTTCAGCACTTTTATCCAAACACATAACTGCTTATTTTAAAAATAAGTTTCAGCACTTTCAAAAGTACTTTTTTAAAGCTGCTTTTATTAAGCCCATCCAAACGGGCCCTTAGTTGTGTGATTTGACTTGGGGTGCTATATTTCTTGCAACGTGGTGTGATCCTATTGACTCATTCATATAACAGTTATGAGGATGGACTTTAAGATGGGTATTTGGACCTTGGGCTAGTAAAATGGGCTCATATCTTGGAACTTAGCCTTAAAAGTTTGGACTTCAATTTAAGTCCATGTTGTTGCCTATTACACCTTTTCTACTATCAATAAAAAGAAGAGAAAATTAGGCAGCTTAGCAAATTTATATTATTAATTATTTATTATAGCTATAGTTTGCTATAATTATCACTCGCGACTAACATCATACATTAATTACGTGAGTTGACTTCGAGTTTGTATAAATAGTCGTTTGTATCTTTATAATTCGCCAGGATATACAAATACATATGTATAATATACAATTATTTATCCTATATACATATACAATTCACCTCTCTCCCACTCTCTGCCCTCTCTTGATCTCGCTTGCCTCTCTCCTCCCTCTCCCAGTCTCGCTCACCTCTCTCCTTCCTCTCCCAGTTTCTCTTGCCATATATACAAATACATATGTATAATATACAATTATCTAACCAATATACATATACAATTGACATTTCTCCCACTCATTTTCCCCCTCTCTCTCCTCTCTCCTCTCTCATCCATATAACGTGTAACTACAAATTATAATTATCAAACTATAGCTATGGAGAGTAACTAATTATTTTTAAGTGGCTATATGTGAAAGATTCCCAAAGAAGAAGGTCCGCAACAATTTTATTTAGTATAGAAAATGCTTATTCATCTAAAAATGCATAGAGCCTGGATCATAAAAACTTATTCTTGTGAAAACAGAAGACATACATCAAACTTTTCTTGTGAAAACAGAAGACATACATCAAACTCCATCAACACCAATAAAGTTCTGGTCTAAAGACCCAATATAAAGTTGTCATTATATTCTTGAACTTCAGTTATCCCATTTGCACTAGTATATTGAGCTGTGAAATCACGCGTTTCCACAACTTCTCCCAACTGATTTATCCTTTGTCCTGTCGAACTCAAGGTGGGAATGATCAAAAGCTTTATTCTCACGCTGACAACAGCCACCCAAAAATCTCCGGACACAGTCCTCTTAATGTTATCTGGATTTCCATCAATGTTTGTGAAAACATCAGAAGAATTTGCTTTTGCACCTTCAAGCCAAAACCTCGTAATTCTTTTACCAATAGCTTCGGAGACTAATAAATACGATTTGTCTTTGCTGAGTGCTACCCCTGCTGGGCCTGAAAGTTTACTTAGTAATAATGTGACTTGTTTTGTTGCTATATCATACTTGAACAATCTCCCTGTTGTATCTCCGCTTAAAGCAATTAAAAACCTGTTGCTGCTTACAAAACCATTCAAAAAAAAAACAAAAAAAAAACAGTTAGTTGCAATTCAATGGAATCCTGGCTTAACTCATACGTTAAAAGTTAGCTCATGAGGTAAGGGACAAACCTAGTTCGGAATATGGCTCCTGCATCTACAAAATAAATGATTCCCATTTCCTGGTCGATGTCTAGTGAGTCGAGAAAGCCAAATGGCCTACCCTCAAAGCTAGTAACAAGTGGTGTAGCGAGCCCTCCGCTTGGTGTAACCACCAACAGTCCATAATATGCATCAGTTATGTATAGATCACCAGTTTTGTTGTAAAATTCAAGGCCATACGGTCTTCCACAAGAAATTTGTGATATTGGGTCATTTGTGCCATTACATATTTGCTTGGTCCTAAACATATATACATTATATATGTCAAAATATCAGTCTTTGAGAAAAGTAAAGTTTGTGAGTCACTAATTCACTATTTTGTTCTTAATAGTGAATAAGAAAAAGGTCGAGCTTAGAATTGGAAACTAGTTACCTATTTGGTGATGTAATAGCAAATTCAGTGAAGCCAGTATTTGGACCTTGATATTTGAATACTCTGCCATCTCCAACACCAGTGTAAGGTCCGTCGCCTTTTGTGTCGAAAGCAGCAGAGTCAGGGCCAGAGATTCGTGATGGAAGTTGGAGACGTGAAAATGCACAATGAACAAGATAAGGTGAGGCATTTAGGATTATCAAAATCTGGAGAATTAGGGAAATTGTTTTTGTAATTGAGACTATCTCCATGTTTCTATTGTATTAATAACATAAATCAACTATTGATATTTATACTAGCAATTGCTCACCACCCCTAGCTTGACTTGAGTGTTGTATACATTTATTTAACAAACTCACATTCATACTGAACTCGTGAACATTAAGTCATGACATTTTATAGGATCTTAACAGAAATTCTGTCTATGATCGGAAAAATTCTGAACTCAAAGACTTTAAATCATTTATCTCGTACAAGCACAGGAATATTTGCTTTTTGACATCTCTGTGTTCTCTAAGAAACATTGCTTGAAGTCTGGAATTACCAATAATGTCAATACTAATCCAACTTTAACGTCCTAAAAGTTTATTGCTAATAATATATACATGGGTAAGGTAAACATTGGAATTAAAATTTTTGATATTATGATATTTAATAATTAATATGGCATTTGATATGTTTTTAGTATTTGTTAATTATTATAAGTTATAATTATTGAAAATATCAAATATCTTATCAAAGTATATAATTACAAAGACAACTCATATATATTATTATAAAAACTAACAAATATATAAAGTATTATTAGCACAAAAATTATTCTTTAGACGTTGGACTTTGACTATTCTATTTAGATTGATATATCTTTTTTGTGTAATCGATTAACAAAGAGTTAGTACTTTCTTTTGAATAGTTCATACGTATAAAGTGTTGTATGATATAATTAAGATGTTCCATAAAAAATCAAAGTTAGTATATGTAAGCTACCATCGAATAAAATTGTGGCTATCGATTTACAATACCATAAAATTCAGATATAGTACAATAAAAAAATTATTGTTTTTTCCATGTCTGATTCTCAATATTAATTACTTATTCTGCAAGTCATTTTCTAAAATCTAGCATTAAACATTAATGAATAAGAATAGTATGATAAAATATATATGACAATATTTTTTTAATGAACGTGACAAATTCAAATATGACAAATATAAACTGAAATATAATAATTATTTATTTTTAGCGAATTTCAATAATGTACTATATTATCAACGCTCACCCCTACCTGAATTATGGTCCCTTATAGGAAACGTCCAAAGGTGGTTGTCTTGATTTCTAGTTTGTTGTAGGTTTGTGTTATGGGTTTATTAAAAAATTGACAAATCACATAAAATAGATAGTTCAAAGTTTGTTGTAGGTTTGTGTTATGGGTGTATAAAAAAATGGATAAATCACATCAAATAGATAAAATTCAAATTAAATGGAGAAAAAAAAATTATTAGTGATTTAATTTAAGTTAATTGGTATCTTGAAAAAAATGATCATGATTGATTTAGTTTGACTTTTATCTTAAAAAAGAGTCTCATCCAACCAAATCAACTCAATTAATATGCATACAATTTAATTTATTGTAACATAATTTATAAACATTTCTAAAGATTTTACATTTTTTTAATATATATATATTTTGAATGATGCAATAAGCATTATAGCTCATAGTTGTAAATAAGTCATATAAAGTCTAAATCAATGCTAATATTAATTAACAAAGATGTGTCAATTCAAACCCTAAGAATGATAGTAATGTTGAATATCTTTCTATTGATCCATTTGAATTACCAAATACCAACTAATCATATTGATCTGATGATAAACTTCAATTTAATTGATCGGAACATATTATTTACAAACTTCAATGTAATGTACAAGTTATGATTCCTCCCCCAAATGGAATGATTTTGAGTTCTCTCATTAGGATATTAATAGGATATGGCATATACAATCTTGTTTAATTCCACAAAGTGTGGGTTTTGAGAGAGCAAAGATGTTATTTCTGATAGACTCTCACGGAAAATATGGATCTAGCATATATTAATTGCAATAACTTGCAGATTGTGATGCTGTAAGAATGGTCTCTGCAGCATTTTTACTTTAACATATAGAATAAGATAGTACATGATACTATGTATCATAAAACTTATTCTTGTAAAATCAAAAGACATATATCAAATTTCATCAACACCAATGAACTTCTGGTCTAATGACCCAACATAAAGTTTGCAATTATGTTCTTGAACTTCAGTTATCCCATTAATACCCTTAAATTGAGCTGTAAAATCGCGCGTTTCCACGACTTCCCCTTTCTCATTCATTCTTTGTCCTGTTGAAATTATGGCGGGAATGATCAAGTACTTTAATTTAATATGACAACAGCTACCCAAAAATCTCCCAACTCAGTCCTCTTAATGTTATCTGGATTTCCATCAATGTTTGCGAAAACATCCGATGAATTTGCTTTTGCACCTTTCAGCCAAAACCTCCGTATTTTTTTAGCAATAGTTTCTGAGACTAGTAAATATGATTTGTCTTTGCTGAGTGCGATCCCTGCTGGTCCTGAAAGTTTATTTAGTAACAATGTGACTTGTTTTGTTGCTATATCGTACTTGAACAATCTCCCTGTTGTATCTCCGCTTAAAGCAATTAGAAGCCTGTTGCTGGTGACAAGACAATTCAATTTAAAATTTCAAAACAAAACATAAGTTAACTTTCAAATATTCTTGTTTCAATTTCAACTTCGAACATTCTCATTTTTGACATGAGAAAAGTTTTAGAACGACTAACCCAGTCCGGAATAGGGCTCCTGAATCTACAAAATAAATGATTCCCATTTCCTGGTCGATGTCTAGTGAGTCGAGAAAGGCAAAAGGTGCGCCCTCAAAGCTAGTAGCTACTGGTGTAACGAGCCCTCCGCTTGGTTTAGCCATCACGAGTCCATAATATGCATCAGTTATGTAGAGGTCACCAGTTTTGTCGTAAAACCCAAGGCCATATGGTCTTCCACATACTAGTTGTGATATTGGGTCATTTGTGCCATCACATCTTTTCTTGGTCCTAAACATACATAATGTATGACAAAAATTATCAGCTTTGAGAAAAGAAGGATATGCACTACAAAAATTAGCTATGAACTTCGTTGCTAATCCATCACTAAATTATGAATTTTGTTGTTTAGCTACGAAATTTATCTATAAGGTGAAAGTTCAGGTAGCCAACCAACAAACTACTAAGATTTTCCTACGGATTTTATCTATTGCTAGCTAATTTCTGTTTTAGTTTAATAGTGGATAAGGGAAAGATCAAGCTTAGAATTGGAATTCAATTACCTATTTGGTGATGTAATTGCAAATTCAGTGAAGCCAACATTTGGATCTTGATATTTGATTACTCTGCCATCTCCAACACATGCGTAAGGTCCATCACCTTTTGGATCGAAAGCAGCAGAGTCAGGCCCTGAGGTTTGTAATTTAAGTTGGAGAGTTGAAAATGTGCAATGGACAAGGTAAAATGAGACATTTAGCAATACTAAAATCTGGAGAATTAGAAATATTGTTTTTCTTGTAACTGAAATTATTTCCATGTGTATGTAGTATCAAATTGAATAACCAAATGTTGATACTTATACTGGCAATTGCTCACAACCCTAGTCTCTCTTATTTGTTAACTTCCTCTGTTATATCTAGAGGTAGAACTAGAGTGTGGAAGGGGTTTATCTGAAATCCCTTATGCGGAAAATTACCGGGGACATGACCTTAGACAGGAGGTTATGAAGGACATGATTGGGGTAGGAGGTGTTGTCTCGCTTATTCTTCCATACTAGTCGTAGTGTTACTGTTGTAGTTTCTTGTCCTTTGTGTTTGGTTTTTATTAGTGGAGAGTTAATATATAGTTCGATTATCATTTTATTTTGTTATGACTACTGTTCAAGACGATTTGTTAGGCCTTCTATTGTATTTTGTCATGATTGTCTATGATATTTCTTTCTCTATACTGCTTTGGACTGTTTTTTCTTGAGCTGATAGTTTATGGTAACGTGCTCTCTACCGTTAAGATGTGGTAATTCTACACTCTACTCTCTCTACAAACCACTTTGTGGGATTACACTGGGTATATGTTGATTGTTGTTAATGTTGCAAATAGTTGTTTGATCATTAATTAATTATATTTGATAGAATATGTGCCTCAACTTAACAAGTAATGGACCAGGTCCCTTACTTCACTTCAGAAAAATACCAGAAAGTTAAATGCAGTAAAATCAACACAATGATTTTACGTGGAAACCTCCTTGCTTAAGGGAGTAAAACCACGACCTGTCTCACAGGATTTTCAATCGTTTTCACTAATCTTCAAAAGCAAAAGCGAAACACGATTACACCAAACGTAAGAAAGAGTTATCAATCTTACCGTTAAGCAATAGTCCTCTATTGCTCAACAAGCCTAAGTAGAAAAACAATCTACCCACTAAGCTATCCCACCTGGACAACTTAGACTTCTAACACAACACACCAATTCCTTTATAGATTTAGGAGTGGTTTACAATTTAAGAACAAGAGAATAAATTCCTAAACAACTAGACGAAAAGCTCCAGATGTTGCTGTTGTCCTTGGAATAATTCTGCCTTTGCTTTGTGTAGCCTTTGCAAGAGTTCTTGAAAAGTTTTT
>NC_028639.1:68855826-68960735 GCF_001406875.1 Solanum pennellii
TCACAGGATTTTCAATCGTTTTCACTAATCTTCAAAAGCAAAAGCGAAACACGATTACACCAAACGTAAGAAAGAGTTATCAATCTTACCGTTAAGCAATAGTCCTCTATTGCTCAACAAGCCTAAGTAGAAAAACAATCTACCCACTAAGCTATCCCACCTGGACAACTTAGACTTCTAACACAACACACCAATTCCTTTATAGATTTAGGAGTGGTTTACAATTTAAGAACAAGAGAATAAATTCCTAAACAACTAGACGAAAAGCTCCAGATGTTGCTGTTGTCCTTGGAATAATTCTGCCTTTGCTTTGTGTAGCCTTTGCAAGAGTTCTTGAAAAGTTTTTATCAAGTTGCAAAAACTCACCAAAAAGTGTTTAGGAAAGTGTCTTTGTATAGACAAGTCCCTTTCCTAAACTTCTTTGCCATTGGTTGGAAAGGTCACACTTTCTGACGCCATCGGGAAGTGTGCACCTACTTTCTGTACTATCTCCAGCTGGCAGTCGACTGGCTCATCATCATGAGAGCCTGGTACCTCTACTAGGTCCCTGGGTTTGTTTCATCTGCAATACTTCAGACAAGAACCCTGCAATACTCAAGTAAGAACCTGCAATACTTAAGTAATAAACCCGGTACCTTTACAAGGTCCCTAAGTTTGTCAAATCATCAAAACTACAAATAACAATATTTTAGGTAAAAGTATGGAGCACTTTCAATTGTTTTTAAGTGTAGGAAACTTCATATATACATATAGAGAGGGATGGGGAGGAAGATTCTTTAAAGTGCTCTTTTCACGCGTGATTATTCATAGAGAATTAACAAGTAACTAACATATCTTTTCAAGAATAGAAAAAAAAAAGAAGGCAATTTGATGCACAAAACTTCCCGCTTTAGTAGAGTTTCGAAAAGGCCCAATCCAGAAGTGTGATGTATTCCGAGCCAACCGTACCGTAATGCAAGCATAAGTGGGTGATTTGATTACACCTTTTCGCAAAGAATAGGTGTATCTCTTAAAATAAAGGAGTAACACCTGGCCGGATTAGTTCTTATTAGCTTCTAATTAAATACTCCATTACCAACAATAACAAAATCAGCAGCATTTTTATTTCGTGTAGGAAATGCTTGTTCTTGTAAATATACATAAAGCTGCCTGAATCATAAAAGCTTATTCTAGTGGAAACAGAAGACATACATCAAATTAAACGTCATCAACACCAATGAAGTTCTGGTCTAAAGACCCAATATAAAGTTTGTCATTATATTCTTGAACTTCAGTTATCCCATTAAAACTCATATATTGAGCTGTGAAATCACGCGTTTCCACTAATTCTCCCGACTGATTTATCCTTTGTCCTGTCGAAATTATGGTGGGAATGATCAACACCTTTGTTTTCACGGTGACAACAGCAACCCAAAAATCTCCGGACACAGTCCGCTTAATGTTATCTGGATTTCCATCAATGTTAGCGAAAACATCAGATGAATTTGCTTTTGCGCCTTTCAGCCAAAATCTCCGAATTCTTTTACCAATAGCTTCCGAGACTAATAAAAATGATTTGTCTTTGCTGAGTGCTATCCCTGCTGGCCCTGAAAGTTTATTTAGTAATAACGTGACTTGTTTCGTTGCTATATCATACTTGAACAATCTCCCTGTTGTATCTCCGCTTAAAGCAATTAGTATTCTGTTGCTGCTCAGTTTTTCAAAAGATGAAATAAAATTAGTTAAATGCAATATTGATAAATAAATAGACTTTGAGCCTAATTTTCAATTAAAGTTTTAGAGTGACGAACCCAGTTCGGAATATGGCTCCTGAATCTATAAAATAAATGACTCCCTCTTCCTGGTCGATGTCTAGTGAGTCGAGAAAGGAAAAAGGCGTGCCCTCGAAGCTTGTAACAAGTGGTGTAGCGAGCCCTCCGCTTGGTTTAACCACCAACAGTCCATAATATGCATCAGTTATATAGAGGTCACCAGTTTTTTTGTAAAATCCAACGCCATACGGTCTTCCACATATTGGTTGTGATATTGCGTCATTTGTGCCATCACATCTTTCCTTGGTCCTAAACATACATAATAAAATACGAAATTTAAAATTTGTCAGTCGCTAATTCCTATTTTGTTAAAAAGATCAAGGTTAGAATTGGAATTTAATAACCTATTTGGTGATGTAATAGCAAATTCAGTGAAGCCAGCATTTGGACCTTGATATTTCATTACTCTGCCATCTCCAACACCGGTGTAAGGTCCGACACCTTTTGTGTCGAAAGCAGAAGAGTCAGGGCCAAAGGCTTGTAATGGAAGTTGGAGTCGTGAAAATGCACAATGAACAAGGTAAGGTGAGGCATTGAAGAATATAAGAATCTGGAGAATTAGGAACATAGCTTTTGTAATTAAGATTATTGCCATGTTTGTTTGTGTTGTATCAATAACATAATCAACTGTTGATATTTATACTACCAATTGCTCCACAGGGTGCAAGGGGTTTATTAAAATTAATTTAATTTAATTTTATAAAATTAATTAAATCTGATTCTTGAAAAATGCAATGGAGTATAATTCTAAATTTACTTCTATGAAACTCTATAAATTAAATGAAAGCCGTAAGATCTATATAGCTACAACGATAACGTGCCAAATTTAAGTTAGCAATTGTATATTTCCCTGAGGAACCATTTCAAAATCCTAGTTACAGTAACTTTCCAGGCATAAGTGTGGTTCCATCGGAACTGGAAGAAATACGTGTTAATTTTTTATTTTATTTACGTTTAGTCTTTTTAAATTAAAATGTATTTTTCTTTTGATGCAATTTTTGAAATTTAATCTTTCACATGACTTGTTTAAGATTATAAATTTAAAATATATTTTGATATATTTTATTTTCATGTCAGATTTTAAGATTCAAAAACTTTCTTTTTTCTTTTTTAAAACTATGTATTAATTCAAAATCAAATAGACAAATTAAAATGGAAGGCGTAATTACTTTTACAATGGTTACAAAGTAATGCGGTTAATTTGGTGACTTATTTTTTCTAGCCAGTTGCTAAAGAATTAAAATCCGTAAAGATTTATTGGCAAAACAAAGGGAACAATGGGTTTCATTTCCCTTTGTTTTTTTCGAGTAGGCCCAAAATATGGGGTGATTTCATTGAAAAAACTACATAATATGACAAATTTTAATATACATTTAAGTAATATAGCTATAATTTAATTTTTTATTTTATATAATTATAACTATACAATAAATAATATATTTAATCGTATATTAATAATCATTTTTTTATATTTAATATATATAAATAATAAATAGAAAAATTATTATTAAACTCGTAATTAATTATGTATTCATTCTTTCTCTTTTATCAATATCCTTATATTACAGATTTTTTTGTATTTCCCCCCAATTCCTTACAATTCAAGATCCTTTTGTATGATTGTAGGAATGATTTTTGTGGTTCAATTCATTATATTTATATTTATACTTATATTTGTGGTTTAATCAAATATCAAATATTTATATTTAATAATACTTATATTCATAGATAATTGTATTGTAATATTAATAAAATGGTGATTTGTGAATACAAATATATTTGGATACATAAGTAATTTATCCAATTTGATTAGGCAATACAAGTATAGTTGGATACATCAATACTATATTTTTATAAATAAAGACCTAAGTTAACGTCAAGCCTCAAGTATTATACAAAACTTCACAAAAAATAGATCGGCGTTTATTGATTTTTTTAATTTTTTATATAGTCGAATACTTACACACTTTGATACATACACATTCTATTGTTTTTCCATTTTCATATTTAACAACGGTGTATTCATATTATAGTATATTGGTGTATTTATTTTTTTGGTTTACAATAGTATATCCATTTTTCAAATTGTTGTATTCATATGCTAAATTGTACTACTTTACCTTGTTTGATGTATTAATACATTAAATTTTTATAAATACTTGTATCCTTGATATATTAATACTTTAAGTTTTATAAATAAAAACACCAATTTGAATTCAAAGTATTCATATGATAATTGTACAAGTAATACATTTTTCTTATTTATTTATTGTAATTACAACTGTATTAGTGTATAAATAAATAAAAAATAAAAAATATATACAAAAATACAACGAGAAAATACATGAATAAACTTTTATATTCAAAATTTTATGAATACCTTTATGATTAGTATTTAGTGAATATATTGTATTTAGGAATATAAATACAACCTTTTGTATTATGTGAATCAATCATATTTGCATACAATATGTAATTATTAGTTGGTAAAATAATAATGGAAATTTCCGTTATTTAGGAACATAATAAATGGTTGATACTTGAAAGTTATGGTAACATATCACACCTTATTTAGTGGGTTATATAAATAATAATAATAATAACAATACAATAAAATAAAATTTAATACAAACATGCAACTAGAAATTGACATAAAATATAGTCATTTATAGTAAATAACATATTTATAGCTATTGAACTTCAATAATCCTAGTAATTTTTGTAAGTTGTTCTTTAATTTTTTAACCGTGAAATTTACAAATAATTTTTATTGCTCATAAAACATAAGTTGTACGCGTAAATTAATTTTATTAGTATTGCAAAAATTTGGGACATTTCATTACACTGAACCCGATCAATTTTTGCAATATCCTTCAATCTTAATATAGTTGAAACTTGTACACATTACACTATCCTTACCTTTTTGAAATGTCATGAACATTGATATGTGAAAGAAAAACTAATTTACATCGACGTTACAATTAAAATTTATGTCCCATAAGCCGCATACATCATTTCATAATAAAATCTGTTCAACTAAGCCAAATATTCAAAAACACTCCTTATGGGCCCCATAAAAGCCCGACTAGAAGTTCTTTTTACTTGGCCTTAAACCCTAGCGGTTTATCATCTCCGCAATTCGTTAAAACCTAGGCCGACGTTCAAGAGAGAGATGGGTGGTAGTGATAACGAAGTAGAGAAAACGGCACAAAAAGATACGGAGAGAAAGAAGCTATTGGGTATCGCCCCTATTGCTAAACCACTCGCTGGAAAAAAAAACTTAGCAAACGAACCTTCAAACTCGATAGACGAGGTATCCATAATCATTATTTTACTCTTTTTGTGATGTTGTATAATCGCCATTCTTCTGTTTTCAGCTACGGAACATAAATGCTTGAAGAGAGGAGTTGAAGAAGTAGTGAAAAGTACTCGACGCGGTCAGTCCACTTTTTCTCTCTGTGAATTCATCGTCAAAATTAAATTCAAATACCGAAAGAAATGAATTTGAATCTAACTCAACCTCAAAAAGTTAATCACGGAAGTGTTACGTCTTTCATAAAATCAAAATCGAGTTGTGGTGAGCATGTGATGAAAACTGGAAATTGAGTATTTTTTTTATGATTGTCCTCAGTCTGTAGTAGGATAGTCCTGTAGTGTTTAGATCTAGCCTCATGCTTTAGAATAGACTTTTGAATAGATGGACAAGTACTTCTAGTCCTAGGCCAAACCTGAGTTCCGTGCTATAATGCCCCTGGAATGTTAGGGGTTTGGTTTGGATAAGTTTTTAAATTAAAAAAATTAAATTAAATTAAGTAATTTTTATATTTCTAAAATCAAATAAAAATCATCGATTTGGTTCGATTTATTGCTACTTGATAATAGTAAAATTAAATAGACATGTGATAACTATTTTAAATGAACTTAGGAATCAACAAATTTCTCTCTACTATAACAAGATGATGGAAAAACCTCCACTTCACATGTCTAATATCCACGAAAACAATATAGTAAAACATTAAATAGATGTTCTAGTCCTTCGAAAATCAGGGCAAAGCCAATGAAGAGTGAGAAGATAAATGTCTTAGCAAAGAAAATTTAGAGGGCGTTTGGATAGGCGTCTGGTAAATCTACCTTTAAGTCAGTTCTTGACATTTGAAAGTGTTTGACAAATATAAAAAATAACTTAACATAGATTTAAAATGACTTAAAATATATTACGAAGTGTTGGCAAGTTATAGGGTGTTTGTGTTGACTTAAAAGTTGGTCAAACCTATTTTAAGTCGTTTTTTTTTACTTCGAGAAGTGTTAAGACTATAAAAACAATTTCAAATAAGTTAGAAAGTATTAGGCAAAACTTAAAAATAAATTTATAATGACGAAACAAATTAAAAATATAAAAATAACACTCCACACACATTTAAGATGATAAATATCAAGTTATAAACATACTTTTTAAAAATAAACTACTTATAGCATATTATTATCGAATTATATCAAGAAAAAATATATTAAAAAAATTATAATTAATTATTTAAATAATAATTAATTTATTTAAATAATTACATTAATTTTTTCAGTTACCTTTTTTAAACCAAACTCTTTAATTTTTTATGATACAGTTACCTTTTAAATTACATTTTAAAGTTTTAACAATTTAAATTAAAACAAATTATTATTAGTTAAATTAAACATTACGTAATTACCTTTTTAAAGACAATTACAAAATAATAGGGATTTGATTACACCCTAATAACTACCCACCACCATCTAAACCAATACAAAATAATATTCCCTCATTTCACTCAACCCATACACGCCTATTAGCCTAAAAATATCACCAGATTTTCACCGGAACCGCCAAACGCATAAAAAAATTCATCTTCCCCAAATCTATTGTTCTTTCCCAAATCTTCTACATACACGCCTAAAAACATCACCATATTCACCCACATCGCCGCACGCCTAAACATTCATCTTCATCAAATCTACTGTTTTTTACCAAAATCTTTCACATTTTCACTCACATATCAGTTCATCCCCAAAATTAAACCTTCATACTTAGCATTTGTACAATGTCGAAGAGAGATAGTGAAACCCACGTAAAAGTAGGAGATTGAACGATGAGTTAAGATCTGGGGACTTTCATGCTCCCTCTTTCAACATTTTGTCACAAACTCAAACTCAAACATCAACTGCAAAAGAGAAGTCTAGGTCAGAAAAATTGAAAAAAAAAAAACAAAAAACAAAGAGGCAAAGAAAATCGGGAAGAAGAGAAAAGAAAAGAAAAACAAACCTCCTGTGAATCTGAGAAAGAGGCAAAGGAAAGAGGGAAGAAGAGAAAAGGAAAAGAAATTCAATACTCATCAGATTCTGAGTCTGATTTTGTTGATGAGTTCATAAATTCAAAATCAAAAAAAGCAAGAGGTACTGAAATTGGTAGGTCACAGATACAAGCAAGAAATAAACCCAAAAAAATTGTAAAGGTTAGTAAAAGATTTTTTTGGAATTTAAATTAAAATAATTTGTTTAATTTTGATTTTAATTGTCAATAGTATAGTACATGATTTCTGTTGTGTATGAAATAATTAATATATTTTTTTTATTATAGGAGTGTATGAATTAGTGTATTAAGTTTGTATGATATGTGTATGAAATGTTATATTGTTTTATTACACTATCAATATATGAATAATGTATCAATGTTGTATATTTTTGACTATTACTATACATATTAAAACTAAATAGTTTATGCTTTGATTTTTGTGTATTAGTTTTGAATGAATTGTGTATGAATTGATGTATTAAGTTTGTATGCTATGTGTATGAAATGCTATATTGTTTTATTACATTATCAATGTATGAATAATTTATCACTGTTGTATGTTGTATATTTTTTACTATTACCATACATATTAAAACTAAATAGTTTATACTTTGATTTTTGTGTATTAATTTTGAATGAACTGATGTACATTTTTTGTATGAGTTGAATTGAATGTACATTCAATATAGAAGTTTTTTTATGATTGTATATGACGTTATATAGTATGATAAACTTATTAATTTAATTTTAACAATTTTTAGGAGAAGAAAACACAAACACATTTGTCTTCATGCATTAACATGAATGTGTTTGCGAATCTGTTGACCTTTCTAGGTCAAGAGAAGTTTCAACAATTCTTACAAGAAACATTGTTTGGATTTTTTTATAATTTGCATAACATGAAAATCCAATGTCAATTGTTAAGACACATATTTCTTCTTGAAAATGAAAATTTAGGGATGACATGTTTGTTATAAATTTACCAATTAGAAATATAATTTATAACTTATTTTATTATATGTTATAATCAGAAAATTAAATAGAATAAAAATTTACCTCCCGGATCCATTGTGCTGGCAGTTAACATTGTACCACCATATGAACATTTTAATCCCGCCCCATCGACAACTACAATTGACCTACAATATTTCCAACCTCTAATACAAGCTTCTAATGCAACAAATGCGTATAAAAATTTGTCACCTTCTTTCCTTTTAATTTTCAAAACGAATCCTGAATATGTTTGCTCCAAAATGTAAAAATAACCTGAAAGATAACAGTCCAATTCATACCAAAAATATACATAAAGAATACACAAAAACAGATTAGTCCAATTCAGTAGGTAATCTTTAAATTCATTCTTATTTCGAAATTACCAGGTAATCTTGCATATGACTCTGCTGGATCTCCGCGCACCAACTTTATTGCTTTTTCTTTAGCTCTCCATGCATGTATGTACGTCAACGAAACGCAATGCAATTTCAACATATCTTCAGCTATATCTTTTGGAGTATATACCGTAGATGGATCAATATACTTTTCCATTATCAAGACAGCTACAACGTCAGTTATCCCTTGACGTCTGGCATAAACTCTTTCTCTAACGGAACAAGTGTGCTGAGCAATATACTTCCTAACTTTAAATAAATTTGATTTATTCAAACTAGATGCCCTCATCATCCAAGAACAAGTTTTAGAAATACAATTCAGGTGATAACTGTTTCAAAATTAAGAAAATATACATTACAATTATATACAGTGAAACAAATCACATGAAAAAGTTTTGTACACTTACTTAGATGCATTACAACGCGCAACACGAAAACTGAATTTTTCAACAAGTCCAACATGCCTCATAACCTCCTTAAGTATTTCTCTATTATTATAAATCTGATTATCAGGTACAAATAGGTTGCAATGGTCACATATTACATCATTATCTATTTCACTATTATCATTGACAACTCCGTCTAAATTCATTCCGATCAAACGGATAGAATTGTTGGAGTACAAATCAATGTTAGTTTGTGATAATCTAACATCAGAATTTATTCTATCAATAATAACAACCCAATGACCTTCGTTATACATCTCACGATCTTTCAAAGTGATGCATAATGGATATTTTGTAAAGAAATTCAAATTCATCCTCATCTGACCTAGAAAAACCTTTACCCCAACATCATTATGAATTTTAATAGGTGGACACATATGGCTAACAATATATTTTTCTCAATAGAATTTATATATTTTTTTATATTAAATTGAGTTATTATAGCATTAACTAAACCAATATAAAGAGTAGAAGTATCATATAGGATGCCCTCCATCTCAAAGTCGACGTATTTTCCTGTTTAACAACATTAAAATTACATTTAGTGCACCACACTATAATATTATAATGTGGCGCACTAAATGTAATTTTATAGTGTGGTGCACTAAATGTAATTTTAATGTTGTTAAACAGGAAAATACGTTGACTTTGAGATGGAGGACATCCTATATGATACTTCTACTCTTTATATTGGTTTAGTTAATGCTATAATAACTCAATTTAATATAAAAAAATATATAAATTCTATTGAGAAAAATATATTGTTAGCCATATGTGTCCACCTATTAAAATTCATAATGATGTTGGGGTAAAGGTTTTTCTAGGTCAGATGAGGATGAATTTGAATTTCTTTACAAAATATCCATTATGCATCACTTTGAAAGATCGTGAGATGTATAACGAAGGTCATTGGGTTGTTATTATTGATAGAATAAATTCTGATGTTAGATTATCACAAACTAACATTGATTTGTACTCCAACAATTCTATCCGTTTGATCGGAATGAATTTAGACGGAGTTGTCAATGATAATAGTGAAATAGATAATGATGTAATATGTGACCATTGCAACCTATTTGTACCTGATAATCAGATTTATAATAATAGAGAAATACTTAAGGAGGTTATGAGGCATGTTGGACTTGTTGAAAAATTCAGTTTTCGTGTTGCGCGTTGTAATGCATCTAAGTAAGTGTACAAAACTTTTTCATGTGATTTGTTTCACTGTATATAATTGTAATGTATATTTTCTTAATTTTGAAACAGTTATCACCTGAATTGTATTTCTAAAACTTGTTCTTGGATGATGAGGGCATCTAGTTTGAATAAATCAAATTTATTTAAAGTTAGGAAGTATATTGCTCAGCACACTTGTTCCGTTAGAGAAAGAGTTTATGCCAGACGTCAAGGGATAACTGACGTTGTAGCTGTCTTGATAATGGAAAAGTATATTGATCCATCTACGGTATATACTCCAAAAGATATAGCTGAAGATATGTTGAAATTGCATTGCGTTTCGTTGACGTACATACATGCATGGAGAGCTAAAGAAAAAGCAATAAAGTTGGTGCGCGGAGATCCAGCAGAGTCATATGCAAGATTACCTGGTAATTTCGAAATAAGAATGAATTTAAAGATTACCTACTGAATTGGACTAATCTGTTTTTGTGTATTCTTTATGTATATTTTTGGTATGAATTGGACTGTTATCTTTCAGGTTATTTTTACATTTTGGAGCAAACATATTCAGGATTCGTTTTGAAAATTAAAAGGAAAGAAGGTGACAAATTTTTATACGCATTTGTTGCATTAGAAGCTTGTATTAGAGGTTGGAAATATTGTAGGCCAATTGTAGTTGTCGATGGGGCGGGATTAAAATGTTCATATGGTGGTACAATGTTAACTGCCAGCACAATGGATCCGGGAGGTAAATTTTTATTCTATTTAATTTTCTGATTATAACATATAATAAAATAAGTTATAAATTATATTTCTAATTGGTAAATTTATAACAAACATGTCATCCCTAAATTTTCATTTTCAAGAAGAAATATGTGTCTTAACAATTGACATTGGATTTTCATGTTATGCAAATTATAAAAAAATCCAAACAATGTTTCTTGTAAGAATTGTTGAAACTTCTCTTGACCTAGAAAGGTCAACAGATTCGCAAACACATTCATGTTAATGCATGAAGACAAATGTGTTTGTGTTTTCTTCTCCTAAAAATTGTTAAAATTAAATTAATAAGTTTATCATACTATATAATGTCATATACAATCATAAAAAAACTTCTATAATTCGATAATAATATGCTATAAGTAGTTTATTTTTTAAAAGTATGTTTATAACTTGATATTTATCATCTTAAATGTGTGTGGTTTATATTCTTTTTATTCGGTTTGGTTTGGTTTTTCACCAAACTGTGGACACCCATTCTGAAATGATATTGAAATACCTTACATAAAGAGCTGGATATATAATTACGACTTACTCAGTAAGAATAGCTCGTGTAGATTTTAGGCTTTTTAGTTACTCTTAAGTCTTAATTGAAGCCATTAAATCAATCTACCTAATTGTCGGTAAAGAGTCAGTACCTTGTTAGCTGCTCTGTAGCATAGCCCACAAGCAATTCCACACCTAGCTAATTTTGCTCAAAGGTAAATTTTCTACCCTGAAATATTTGTGACATGAACTTGTCTGCCATTTTTGTGAATTAACAAGCTTATGAAACATTCATACGTCTACTGGGAATTGCAGATTGTTTGTATCATAGCTGGAAACATTTCTCCTATCGATGTCATTACTCACGTTCCACTCCTATGTGAGAAAGCTGATATACCATACAATTTATGTTCCTTCATAAGAAGTAAGCTGACGTTTTTATCTCACACACACACTATTATTACATTCTTGATATGTTATCCTGCAAGTTACTTCCGTGATCATGATAAATCTGTTCATTCAGGATCTTGCAAGTGCTGGAGCCACTAAGAGGCCAACTTGCTGCGTTTTGGTATCGACAAAGCCTACTAAGGGGGAACTTGGGCAGGAAGATCAAGAGAAACTGAAGGAAGAGTACGATCAAGTTGTATCGGAAATTCAAGAAACAACCTCCTCCTTGGTTTGATAAACTGAATGATGATCTATTAATGGTTTCACTTAATTGCCCTCTACTTAGTTTAGGAACATGTTTATGTATCTGCCATTTACCTACGTTACCATCCAATCATCTAACTGACAGCTGATAAGTAACAAGACATAAAGAATGAAAGATCACTCAATTTTTACCCTAACTTGATCAGAAATTCATGAGACATCCACGAAACAACAAAAATAAATGAGGATATCAAAACAAAAGACCGAACAAAGAAATATTCGTTCCATCTGTTAGAGACAATTACTTCATCTTATTCATGTATGTATTGGTTCATCAAACATACAAAGGCTAGAAACATACATCTACACTGTTAAAATTTTCTATTAATATATGTACATCTTCTACGTAGTTAACTGTTTCAGTAGCCATAGTTGATTCAGTTATTTTTGAGACAAGGTCCTGAACGAACGTAGTTAACTGTTTCAGTAGCCATAGCCGATTCAGTTATTTTTGAGATAAGGTCCTGAACAAGAAGATACCTACACCGCCAACAGCAAGGGTAAGAAGCAGAGGAACACCAATCCATTCAACAACTTCAGCCATCCCCTCGGTCCTATCCGTTCTCCCTAGGCGAGATCCATTGAGCTCACGGAGGATATTGCTCAGATTGTCCATCTGATGCATGATCTGACGCTGTGATCTCGCAATGAGAAGTACCTGCTCCCAATTATGTTTGCATCAGAAGCATAATTGTCTAATCAATTTCTCAATATTCTTCAGACAAATGTGTTGAATCTGGACTATGGTTGTTTTCAGAGAAACTTTTAGATCGTGGAAACAGAAGTTATTAACACCCAATGCAGTCTCAAGTACAACAATAGCATACCCAATGTAATCCCACAAGTGGGGGTCTAGGGAGGGGTAGTGTGTATGCAACCTTACCCCTACCTTTTGAAGACAGAGTGGATGTTTCTCATAGACCCTCGACTCAAGTAATGATAAGGAAAATCATCACAGTAAATATTAACGATGCAATTGAAAGTTCTGGTGCCTAGATTGGTAAATCAATTGAAGTTTTCTATTAAACTGGTGAACAGTGTAAAAATGATGGATCAAAGAAAACACTCGTGCACTCTCTAGTGTTCTTTGTGAGATAAAAGAATTATTTTCAAATGGATAAATTATGCAATAACCAAATTCACTCTAGAAATTGGTCATATTGAGTGAGAAGGCAAAAATTGGACAGCTATTGGGAGAGTATATCAAACTACCCGCATGCCTCCTTTTGTCTCTACTTAATGCAAAAAAGATGAGCACGGGATGATCGTATCATACCTCTTCCATTAGTGAAGACTCTCTTGCCAGTTGGGAAGATGATGATGAATGAGGTAAAAGAGAACCAGCCAACGAGCCATTGCCTAACCCACCCACAAAAAGAGAAGTGGGTCCAGACCCATTGCAAGACTCAGCGTGCACTGCCAAATTTTGTTGGCTAGCAGAAACTTTATTGGCAGATATTTTTAAGTTTAGCTCTTCAATCCGAGATGTGAACTCATCCATTCGCTCACTCAGTGTTGAAATTTGCTCTGTAAGTTGAGAAACTACTCCCTGAAAAAAGGCAATTCTTGAGTGATAGAGGGAAAGAAGGAACAGAAAAGGTTAATGTAAGATTTGAGCATATTATAAACAATTCAGCATAAGTGGGACGTACTGGTAGTAAATTGATTTCTCTTCTGATATATAAGAAATATGGAATTAAGCAGGAAAACCCGCACATATATTCTGCTGGACATTAGGAATATATGAAACAACATTCACGTTTTTTGTTCTTGCTTAAATTGGTAACATACAACATATAAAAAGAAGAATATTTGGCCCAAAAAAATGTAACTCATTGTACTTTAGAGTATCCCCGTGCACATTAACAGTATTTTCCACTGTCTTAGCAGGTAAAGTTTCCAGTACCAAGTTCTCCATATCAATGAAACAAAGTAATTTTTTATGTTTTTTGCGAACATGAATGGATTATTTTTTTAAAAAATAATGATTAACATAATTTAATTGATGAAACAATAAGGCTACAATTCAGTTTGCTCCCTTGATTATTATTCTCTCTTGATTATCTATGTGATTTGAGGGATGAAGCAGCATGTATTTCTCGACTAGGATGATGCGGATTCAATTTCCATGAAAAAAATGATTCCAACAGTTAGGACATTTCATTGATATATATTCCCTATTCCTAGGTGCTGTTTTACAGAATACTGGAAAGAGTGGGACAAGGCATTCAAATATTCCTGCCGATGTATTTTGACACCCCACAGCTTCAGCAGATCGCTTAGCCCTGTTCATTTTCGGCGCAAGAGCGCTCGATTAGTGAGCTGTTACACACTCGTTCAAGGGTGTATAAACACTTAAAAGATTTATAGGACTAAAATTAAAGTCTCTTCTCAATATTTTATTAATTAAACAAGCAAATATGCTTTCTGTACATCTATACGAACATCTGTAAATCATAAAAAAAGACTCTTGCTGTTTTGCATGATTAAAAAGGGATCCATCAGCTTTTAGCAGGAATTTCCAGTCACCGATCCCCAGGGTTGCCAGCTTATCATCATTTTACTTCCTTCTCAAAGTTACAAAGTCAACTTACTTTGCTGGTTCTGCAAATGACGAGATCCTAGTGTGTGTTTTCTTAACTCCTACATGAAGGACTCATTTCATTCTGCTGAACAAACTTTCAGCAGGATTCTATTTCCAAACATCCAAGCAAATGTAAATCTTTCCACAGGTTAGTTGGTTTGAGTTACGGCTTACACCATTCTGATGTAAGGGAATATTTAAATTACCAAAAGACTTGATAGCATGTAGCTGTTGTCAAGGGCGTGGTCATGAGTTCATGATGGTAGTGGAGAGAAATGAGCAGGAAAGGATGATATCATTCTTGAGTATCAATAAGAATCGATTAATGGTGTTCAGAATTGGTATATCACTTGTATACAGCCAAGTTGACCTTGTTACCATCCTTATCAAAAAAGTTGGCCTTGTTACTATAAATGAAACCTTTTACTTGATTTAAAAAAATGGTGTTCAGAAAATGATCTAAGACGGTGGATGGAACTCTTTCCCTTTACCTGGAGTAAATTGTTATATTAAAGCTAAAGTTGCGCAACTATGTCAAACAGATGCCCCCAAGTAGGGTAAACATTTTCTGAGAGCAATTTCAAAGAACACCAAACAGAGAAAAAAAAATTGGAAGTGAGTTCACGCACCAAATATAACGTTAATATGTAGCCAAAATTATGGAGACATAAGATTATTTTAAAAAATGAACCTATTGCTCCGAATAATTACCTGATTAGCCACTGGCGCTGGAGAATCAGGGGTTCTCCCATCATATCTTCTAGTATCAACCGCAAGTTTTGTCAGCTTGGACAGGTGTTTTTCTCGTTGTGTTGAGTATGAATGTGGGATACCACTGCCAATAGTTACAGGCGAACAGATGATGCTTTTCCGTTGCATGACTTTTGCAGAAATACGTAAGTGATGATTGTAAAAAGTAAAAAACATCCAAACAATACCTATAGAATACTTTGAGAAGCAGATAACAATTTAGCCTATGACCTACCGATTAAGAAACTTTGTTCTCCTATCTGCAGAGGCTCGGGATAAAGCTTCTCTAGGGCTTGAGACCAAATCATCATCTATGCTCAGCTTTGTCTTCAGATCATCTGGCAATGCCTGCATGGACTATAATATTGAGAACCAGGAACAAATAACAACGGAAAATTTGGTATTTAACTAAAATTTAACGCACCATAACATCATTTAAAAGCTTCTCTAGCTGAATTTGTTCGATGTAAGTGCGAGGAACATATGAACCATCCAAACCCAGCGAGTCGGCAACATATTTTACATGTAAGCGATCTCTTCCTTGCACCTTCATAAGGGAAAAAACGTAAATAATGATTGTAATTAACTCCCCAGGCTATACAATGCCAGAGTTGAGAAAGAGGAAACTCATTCTCACAGACTGTCTTCAGCAAAAGGAAGATTTAAAAATGAACTCACACATTCATCAGAATATTTCTTCATTGATATTTGTTGAACTTCTTTAACTGAGGTTTTAGGGAACTCCTCCTTTCCCCTTATAAAGGGTCCCTTTACTTCATTTTTCATCATGCTTCATGTCACGTTAATAATTTTTTAAGTCAAACAAGAGTTTAAGGTAAACACTTCAATGATAATGATGAGCAAGCATTGTATCCAAACTGGATATTTCTCCAAAATACAATCCTTACATTTGTCTCAACCCAAAAAATCGACGTTGCTTCCAGTAGATTAATAAAATAGCAACTTAGCCGATTGTGCCATGCACAAGCCTCAGAAAACATTTAATTATCCACAGCCTTAGCCACATTCTAAGTCTAAGACTTGGCTAGGTACAGCCTTAAAGAGGTTTGTTAGGAGGTTACCGCACATATCTTTACCTGAACTCCAGATGAAATAAAATTAACCCAAATTCTCAAAAACAAGAGACAGATAAAAAGACAAGAAATTCTGCTTCGCAAATCACATGATTCAAGCATTTAAAGTAAATTATAGTAAGATGAGATGAGAGCGACTTAGTAATTAGTGATTGTCATACCTGAACATACCGGCGATTAAGTTGCTCCAACCAATCTGTTTTAACACAAACTTTGTCATCAGAGAAGATGTGGCTGCTCCTTTTCAAAATGGTTGCAATTGAATATCCTAATGCCATCAACCCACCAAGAAGCCGTACACTGACCTCAAAGGTGATTCTTGGTGATATTATGAAGGGACTATCTGTAACCCATTCCTGAAAGAAATACATGAAAGAAACATCAGAAGATGCACGATTATTAGTGTCAAGATTACTATTTCTTGACATTTCTCACAATATAGCTTTTAGAAATTCAATAGATACCAAAATTGTACCCAAACTAGGAAAGAGAGACAAGGTGCAGGAATGCTCTTCCAGGGGAAGACCAGAATGCAAATAGATCAAAATATAGAGAAATGTGATTATGATCAGTCATTTAGAAAGTTCTCAAAAATGAAGTTAGTCACATGATAGAATGTTCTATGGTTTAGTGTCCAGATATCTATGACAGAACAGCAGAGTTCTATTTAAAAAAAGAGTTAATCTGTATTATATTGATTGCTACATATCTTCTGTTGTATCATATGGGACACCTTAAGGCCATATTTCTTAAAGTTGTTCCAGCAAGCTCTATACGCAGAAGATCCTAGAATTTTAGAAGTTGGTTCATTCAGACTACGACAGTGACTGGCATACATGCTGGCAGCATTCTTGGTACTCATTAACGGTATAGATGCATCACAATCAAACAGAAGATATGACGGATATCAGTAGCTAAACCAATATCAAGCAAATTTACCATCTGAAAATGATAAAACTAGGTTAAAATTAGCCTGATTATTACTGACTGATATGCTCAACATGTAGAAAAGGAACTTATTGGTCACCTCAAACATAAGAGTGTATTTTCCATCCTTGTTCCTCATCCTCAAATATGATTGGCAGGCTTCGGGATCTTCGCTAGGAGGTAGGAGATAAATATCATAAGTTTCCTCTGTAATTTCCTTGTATTCGTCTGGAAACACAGCCTTGATCTGGTCTACATCCACAGCTTTTGCTGACTATAAAACATATTTAGACTCATCAGTCCCAAAACTTGTGCTTGCATAAGCACAATACATGGAATGTAGACAGAAAGGTCAAAAATGTTAAGACCTTTAGAACATATGTGGGGTTCTGAAATCCAGCGAATGGGTTAAACTTATTAATAATTTTGATTTGAGCCGTCTTCAGATCGGGCTCAATAAAGGCTTTGTACATAGGATACACCTGTTAGAAGAATGCCACAAAGATCATTGTACTTGGCCGTCGAGAATGTGCAAAAAAATTTGAATTAGATATATTTGAAAATAACAGAGACGAAACCGTTTCTGAGATTTGTTGGATTATCTCCTCGGGCTCTTGTCCAGCACGGTGGATGTCCCTAAGAACCCGTTTCACTAAGTCAAAGTGCACTCCACCAGTGACAGATACACGGAGATCTAGCAATGGCCTCAACTTTTCACTCAAAGCATATATCCCTTCAATTATAACAATTCGAGAGCTTGGAGCTTCAAGGGTCCTGTGAAATCGATGATCAGAAGTGTTATGGGATCGGATAGAAGTAGACGTGCATTTTACATTGGCAAGTAAGGGAACAAAATATTTTATACAAACCAGTTCTTGATAATAAATTTCAGATTTTCTTCTGTCTACTAGGTAAAGCCTATACACCAACTCTGTATGAATCAGGTCGTGAATGTGCTAAGCACCAAATGGGCCGGGGCGCCGGTGATGTGGAATGTTGGGTTACCACAACTGTCTTCTCCAGTCTCCACTAAAATAAATTACACAAATGCTTCGCAGAACTTCGCATAAGAAGATATTGCGTATCGGTTAGATTAAGAATGATATGCAACATCATTCTTGGGCTTCAATCAAATGTTACACACATACCATTGAAAGAAAACTGAGGTCTTAGTGTCTTTTGAATATCAAAAGTAGTTAATGAGCAGTACAAGAAAATTTTAAGAATATGGCGAAACCCACCACAGAGAAACCCCCCAACTCACCCCACCCCCTTGCACAACAAATATTTTTTCTTCCGTAAACTCCAAGGAACATGAAAGAAAAAAGAAGAAACAATCCTTAGCACCATGGAACAAAAAAGGCAGAGTGTTCTCAGGAAAAGTAAAAAATGAGACAACAGAAATAAAAAAAAGAAGAATGAGAACTGACCTATAACCCACACGAGAGCTAGATTTAAAATCATATATAGGAACTTGAACAGGCTTCCCCGCTTTCAGCCCATGTATATTCTCGAGCAGAGTCTCATAGTCCGTCAATCGCGGATCTGTTTCAAAAATACCAGGACATGGAAGTTACTGTAAATCTTCATCTTAATTGCATTAGTCACAGAATAGCATAAAGTGAACACAATTAGAAACTAAAGCAGGAAAAATCCGACTATGCTGACATGTCCAAAACAATAAAATATGGCCCAACCATTTCCACAAGATCACATACTGAGATTAACATCTCAAAATATAAGAATATTCAATCAAAATCAGAAGTGCATTGTTTTCTTTTTGATACTTTGTGGCTTTCTACAGTAACACCCTACGCACAGGGCCTCCAGTGAGCCTGATATAGAGACAGCTATACATCAAGATTTTTTCAAAAGTTGTTTAAAATCGAGGATTTCAAAAGTTGATTGCTTAACCTTTCATCAGCTGAAACAGTTACACCAAGAAACTCATCTGTTTATTTTACTTCAAAAGCATCGAAGTTGCATACACTGACACAATTTCACTTATGGGACACATTCTAAAATTTTGCAAAATATATCTGAGAATTGGTTCCCAAATTCAGTATTCATAGAGTTCAGAGAGATTTAGACTCTTGAACAGTCATCACCTAAACGAGTATTATCTGAAAAAACAAAACTAAGGAGAGGCCACAGCTGTACAAATCTATCAGAATTCCTGAAAGAAAGGAGCAATGGGATCTGCACCCAATATTTATTCATTAATTCAAGAAAGGATCAATGAGATACTATTGCATTTTTGTTTTTTTTGTCATTTACTAGAAGTGGTCATGCTTTAACTGTGGAAGTAGTAGTCATTGTTAGTATTTCACTCTTATCATTCATTATCACATTAACCAACTACAGGTAACCGACACAAAATACTATACCATTAGTTTATCGCTGATTAGCAACATGGCCTATAAACAACCTGCATATTCTTATGATTTGACTTTTAAAAGATTAATAAATAAAAGTTCGATCTAGAGTCAGGAGATATCCCACAAGACTGCAGACCAAAAATAAATAAATAACTAAATACTGCAGGGAATCGTATGAAGTGTTGGTCCAATGATGTCTCATATGCATATACAGACGTATTTAGATTAAGGATGAAGTTTGAGAAGTGTTTAAACTACTAGTTCTGAATTTGTTTATTTTTGATAACCCGAGAGATCTCCACAGGGTCAGTAGTGTATTGGAACGCGGTACATAAAAGGTCCATCACTGTATCTTCTTCACTTAAATACCGCATGTGGCAGAATTTGAACCCGTGATATGCGTATAACCCACACATCACGTGTTGCATTCTCACCACTGGACAAAGCCTTGGAGCAACTACAAGAATAATAAAAGATATCTCATGTAATTAAAAAATTGCTACATAAGGTCACTACAAGAATAACTCATCGACATCAACAAAATTATGTATGTAACAAACAATTAGAATCAAGAAAGACTGAAAGCAAGACTACCGTCGAAATTTCCATCAACGATACGACTGGGCTCATTGTAGTTGTCCATGTTTATGATAGCAATACTAGGCATAACATTCAGGATCTTCTCTGTGAACACGGACTTCCCGGCCCCTGAAGGACCAGCGACACCCACCAGAACAATTCCTTCATTCTTCTGAACCAACAACTGGCATGCACGGAGTACTATAAAGAAACCCTTCTCAAATGATAGCTGATCTTGAATTGGGGCTATCTCATAACGAGCAGAAGTACTTCTTTTTACCAGTTGAACTTGATCTCTTAATAGACCAGACCTTCTTCGCGGTGAATCGGCATTGGAAAGAGTATCCTGGGCCATTAAAATACCTGGAAAATTCTGCAAATTAAGATGCAAATAAGGAATTTAAAACTGCAATCCAAGTATTACCAGTAATCTATGGTCCCCAGAACATTTTTTAGGGGAACTACACATTCATTCGCAAAGAAAAATTTCCAATTTTTGTTCTTGTTTGGATAGATCTAAACAAAAAAAAAAAAATAATCTGCAGATATCAGATAAAAGTACCATTCCTTGAAAATATACTGAACATGAGCAAATGAGGTCTCAAAGCAGCTTTTGATGAAATCAAAGCAAAAAAGGAAACAAATATTTGTGTGCACGCGCATGTAGGAAGAGTATTGCATTTTACAAGATAGAGCAACAACGCACTTCACATCTCACTATTCAAGGAGATACTCCAGAAGCACATACAAACTAACTGGGATACTCCAAAAGTGTATTCGACAACACTAACTGGGTTACTCCAGAAGCGCATACAGGACAACACTAACTAGGTTACTCCAGAAGCACATACGACAACACCAATTGGCTACTTACTCTGTCCAACACTTCTGCCCAAAAATGGTCACCACATTTTTCTTCCCAATAGTAAGATAAAATGATCCTTGAGTTAGTATTTTAAAACTAAACTTTGTCATTTTAAATCCACTATGTCACAAAGTATAGCAGGTCTGGAACTAGTTAAGGAAAGTTGTAGTAGCTTAACGGTGTAATAATAGTTTTACATGATGAATCTTTGAAAATGGATACAAGTCAATCTCACTAATTTGGGGATTGACATGGAACTAATGGATTCATTAATATTCTAATGCTTTTTTTATGAAAAGAATCCCAATCTAGAATACTTTTTATAGCTCATAAATATCTACAATTAATTTCAAATGATTTATATATTTAAAAAAAAGCACTCAAAATTGGTCAAATTAAAGTAAGAAGTGAAATTGAGAAACAAATTGAATCAAGATATAAAAGTCCCCATATCCCAAGGAACTCTGAATGAGAGAAACAACAATTTTCCCCTAATAGATTTTAAGAAATATTTTAAGCAAGCTACCAAGAACACAATTGAAGAATTCTTGAAGAGTTTAAGAGAATTACCAAGAATACAATTGAAGAATTCTTGAAGAGTTTAAGCGAACTAACAAGAACACAATTGAAGAATTCTTGAAGAGTTTAAGCAAACTAACAAGAACACAATTGAAGAATTCTTGAAGAGTTTAAGCGAATTAACAAGAACACAATTGAAGAATTCTTGAAGAGTTCGAGCGAGCTACCAAGAACACAATTGAAGAATTCTTGAAGAGTTCGAGCGAGCTACCAAGAACACAATTGAAGAATTCTTGAAGAGTTTATGCGAGCTACCAAGAACACAATCGAAGAATTCTTGAAGAGTTTAAGCGAGTTATCAAGAACTCAATTAAAGAATTCTTGAAGAGTTTAAGCGAACTAACAAGAACACAATTGAAGAATTCTTGAAGAGTTTAAGCGAATTACCAAGAACACAATTGAAGAATTCTTGAAGAGTTTAAGCGAACTAACAAGAACACAATTGAAAAATTCTTGAAGAGTTCGAGCGAGCTACCAAGAACACAATTGAAGAATTCTTGAAGAGTTTAAGCGAGCTACCAAGAACACAATTGAAGAATTCTTGAAGAGTTTAAGCGAGTTATCAAGAACTCAATTAAAGAATTCTTGAAGAGTTTAAGCGAGCTACCAAGAACACAATTGAAGAATTCTTGAAGAGTTTAAGCGAGTTATCAAGAACTCAATTAAAGAATTCTTGAAGAGTTTAAGCGAGCTACAAAGAACACAATAGAAGAATTCTTGAACAGTTTAAGCGAGCTACCAAGAACACAATTGAAGAATTCTTGAAAAGGAAAGTGGAACTAAACTAAAAATTTGATCCACTAACCACTATAAAAGTTTTAGTCAACCGCCGGCAAATCTCAACATTCAATAGGGCACGATCAAATTCCTCATTCCTGATGTAAATAGATAAAGTGAACTACTAATATTAAAGATCAACAAGAAAGTACACAAGTTTGCTGAATCACAAATTCAATCAAACCCCAAATAATTTCCAAATATTTACATGCAAAACCAAAAATTGCTACGAAAATCGTGAAATAAAAAACCTTGAGAGTTCAACATACTCGCCAAATCATCATACCTGTAATCAAGTGAAGAGGCAAGTATTAGAGCAAAACAAAATTGCAAGAAACTTGATTTTTGATCTCGTTGTCTAAGTGAACCGAACGGGAAGAAGAAGACAAAGAGAATATATATTTATAGCAAAGAGGAGAATACAAATTGGGTGGAATTTAATTGAGAGAAGTTACTGAGTTTGTTAGATATTTTGTTTTCGCCAGTCGCTGTAGAACAAGAGGAAAGAAACATGTGGACTCAAGAAGAAAAAGGAGGGAAATAAAAGGAAAGAACCCTGTAGCATTGTGTAGAATCCTATTAGGGCTTGTTTGGTTTGTTTGCTACGTACTATATATGAATTCACGTGAGTAATACATAAAAAGATATTTTAAATTAAGTTCTAACAGACAAATAAATATTTTAATTTTGTGAAATTACACTAAAATAATATACTTATCTATACAATCAAAATTTAATGAAAACATAGTATACACAAATCTTACTAAAATCTCGTAAAAATAGAAAAAAAATTGATTATGAAAATTCCGACACAAATGCAAATATTTGGGTCACATTATTTAATAATTATGATAAGGGTAACCAAATAAAATACCTTATTGAATAATTATGGATAAGGGGAACTAAAGAAAAATACATTATTTAATAAACATGGATGGAGGTCAAAACTGCTAGAAGTATTTCTAAAGAATTATAAACAAAAAACTAAAAAGGTAGCTAGCTTTTCTTAAAGCACATTTGATAAAAGTGCATTTAGAAGTACTTACTTCAAAAATATTTGTCCAAACACTAGTTTTTTTTGTAAAAAAAAAAAGAAGATATTTTTAAAATTTATTGGTCAAACACCAATTGATTTTTGTAGAAAAAAAATAAAAATTACTTCTAAAAACAAATGAATTTTAGAACTTTGTTTGAACAAGTTATAAAAACAAAAAATAATTCCACTTGAAACAAGTGATTCATACATTAGTATGCATTCCTTTATTGTTCTCACATTATTATTCAATGTATAAACAATTAATGCATTATAGTTTTTGTGTAATTAATAGGTGAATTTGTGTAATTAGCTTGGATATGGAATTTCGTTTGCAAAGTAAAGTGTGGAATTTGGAGTTCAAAGTTCAAATGATATAATTATTTTAAATTAAAATATTATTTTTTATGTAAAATTTATCCAAACGAGTAGATTAGTTGTGTTGTAGGATAACGTATCATTTTAGTTTATTTTGAAGAACTATAAATACAAATTAGACTTATATTTTACTTTTTTCTGCTTTTTGGAGTGAAAATATTTTTTTAATTTTTTAAATTCATAAAAATTCTTATTGGATTACAAAATTTTATGGCCTAACATATTTTCAAAGTTTAATGCTCGAAAATATAAAAAAAATTATGATCAAACGTCTCTTTTAACTTTCTTATTTCCTTAAAAAAATTGGTTTATATAAAAAATTTATATCACCAAAATTAAACGGAATAATTACATTAAATAGTTTAGTCATTTTATAGATGAAATGTCAACAGTGAAATAACTTTCGAGTTACTTATAAAAGAAGAAAAATAACTTTTTGAGTTAACTGAATTAACTCCACTTGTTTGGTGCAAGGTTTTGAGTTTTTGTTTATAGGAGTTGGGAAATATCACGGAGTCAAAAATTACATGGCTATGTAAATTTCTATCTTTGTTCAGTTGGATTGGGTAAAATTTCTTGAGTCACGATCAAGTTGATTGATTTTTTGAAAGAGATCTTTATAATTAACATTCAATCATATTAACGTATGTTCAACATTTATGATTAAAATTGAAACAGTTTTGCATATGGCACTTAGCGACTTAGAGCTTTGCATATAATACTTGGGGCTTATTTGATCACGTGATATCATATAATAATGTGATATCATTATATGAAATTATAAAATGAAATTAAAGTTTTGTTTTGATATACGATATGAATTTGTGTGTGGTATTTTCTCTCATAAACATAAGAATTTCATAAGTTGTAAAACTACTAAAATAGTCCAATTGTTTGTACAATCTTACCAAATAAATAAAATTTTATAAAATTGCATAAAAAATTATTAGAAAAATATTTGTTCTCCACCTAAGTAAGTGTTTCATCTAACTTTAATTCAATAAAAAAACAGAACATAAATTGTAATGTATTGGTTTTTAATATAATTCTCCCACATAGTGCATACAATTTCCTCGCATTGAACCTGCATTTCTCGATCATGTGATCGAGAAAACGAACCAACATTGTTACTTTGAGTTGTAATAATCACAAAGCAGTAGAAGTAATAAATTAGGCGTTGGAGTAAATGAAACAATTTTATTACTCAGCACTCGATTGGTATTAGTTTAAGTAACTATATGTTGGTGAGAATAATAAATTTTATGTCGATGAGAATAATAAATTTTATAAAGTAATGACATGATTATAAATTTTATTTATAAATGAAATAAATGGTTAGTAGCTATAAATGTGAGATTTTTTAATAAAATATAAAAATTGTGGATCAATTTTTTTATTAAAAATACCTCATATAAAATATATTTTCAGAGAATATGAAATCATGAGATAAAATCAGCGTAAAATCACATGTCCAAACATTAATTCTATCTCATAATTTTATATCGTCACGTAATATCAATAGGGCGGGCAGGTTGATTCAATTACTGATACGAAAGTTCACCGAGACTTGACATCTTTACCCTCGCCGAAAGCCCACCGACATTGCGTGTTGCAAGGAGAAAACAGACAAGTGAAATTTATTAGTCTGTAGTTATAACGTAAAAGGGGATTCACATTTCACCTTTTGCAAGTCAACCGGGGGTTGGATAAGTAAAGTAAAGTAATTTGAACTCAATCCATAGGCACACATGAGACGGATCCGAGAGTGAGAAAGAAGAAAAACGGGAATATATCAAAAGAGAGTGTGTAAGATCTAAGACTGAAGAGTAAAGAGGGAGCTGACCATTTGATCAGAAGATGGGCTGCTCGTTCTCCGGCTTGAATGCTCTATACGACGCCGTTAATGGTGGTGGCGATGTTTGGATCAATGAGAATCGATTCAAAATTGTCAGGCAGCTTGGCGAGGGTGGTTTCGCTTACGTTTTCCTCGTCAAGGAGGTGATATCTGACCCTTCTAATCCTGGCCTTTCCAAGAAATTTAAGGATTCTTCTCATATATCTGGTTAGTTTTTCTCTCTCTTCTAATCATGACTGATAGTTGCTTCAGCTTTGTGTATAATGAATTTTGTTCATTTTATCCAATTATATGCATTTGGTTTGTTTTTTGTTACTAATAATTAGAGTCGTTCTTAATTGCTTATATGATCTTTCAATTGTGAGGAGTTGCTGGGATTGGGATGTTTGTTTCTTAATTGCTGTGCGTTCCTACCCTCCAATGCTATTCTAGTTTTGTTTTTATTGGATCGGAGTATTATTTGTATATGTAAGGTTAATCATCTTCAAATTTCGGATTTTGATGATTCTCTGAGTTTAGAATTGGCAAAGATTGCGCAAGTTTACTATTTACGGGAAGGGTATTGTTCTCTAGAATGTGCTTCTTTACTGTACAATTATTTAGTTTGCTGCCCTGACCTTGCCTAAACTTTTTGATGAAGTAAATAATTTCGTTGCTGGCATCAGGTGGATGCATAATAGTTACAGAAGTAGAGTAGCTAGAAGAACTTATCAGCTCCAATACATATCTAGTTAAGAGCTAATGAGCTGATGAAATTCAAGAGGATAACAGGGACACTTTTGGGGAAATATAGACCCAACTATACAACAACATAAAGACAACTAGCTTTTAGAGATTTATAGGTACTTCATATTCCATCAAAGCATTTCCTATTTCTTCCATTCCAAATACTCCAAAATAAATAGCTGCAGGTATTATCTTCCAAATTCTCTTGATGGTGCTATCAACTTTCCAACAACTCCAATTCTCAAAACCATCCCTGATACCCTGTGGCATGACCTAGTTGAGTCCAAAGTGTGATAAACATACTCCATAAGTCTGCTGCTACTGAGGAAGTGTATAAAGAGGTGGCTAGGCGACCTTGCCTAAACTTAGGAGCTCTTGGAATTCTTTTTTCTTTTTTTTTCCTGCTTGGTTTTCTTACCATTGCTAATGACATTTCCACTGAAATAGATTTTGGTGGTTTATTAGCCCATTCTAGATTATTGGAATCTTTTTCTTTGGGGAGGTGCAAAGAATAAGTTGTCTTTGAACTTCGGTGTACAATTTTTGTAGTCATTTCATTTATTATGTAAAAGATTTATTGAAAACTTTATGTATGTGCAGATGATGGAACTTATGCCATGAAGAAGGTTCTTATTCAGAACAGCGAACAGTTGGCGTTGGTTAAAGAGGAGATCCGTGTTTCATCTTTATTTACTCATCCCAATCTGCTTCCTCTCCTTGATCATGCTATCATTGCAGTCAAGGTAATTGCTGCAGTCACTTTGGACCCCCCACCCCCATCAGCTCTGTGGTCTGATCTCTTTTTGTAGTAGTACACTGATGAGTGATGTCCATGTCTAGGTTTTTGTGTTATGTGAACAAGAGTGCTTTGCACAATTAGGTGGTGGAAAATTAAATTGAGACTGGCGGTATCATCCATGATAGGTTATCTTATCCGTTACCGTTCCAGGAGCTCTTAGATGTACTTTGAGGATCTGAATCATTTCTTAATAGATGTTGCACACTGTTCAGTATTAAAATGATGTGAGAATTCTGAAAATACCAAAGTTTGGACGATCATGTGGAGTGTCAAATGATTTTTTCTGTAATACTTCTCTTCTTCAGAAACCAACTCTTCTTCTTTTGTGTTTTTTTTGGGGTGGGGTTGGGTGGAGTGTGGTGGAGGATAATGGAAAACAATCACAGGAAGTGAGGAGGTATTGCTCTTCCAACACTCTCTGCTTATTGAACATGGAGTTTGAGCAACTCTTATTTGTCATTTATGAAAAGGCTATTTATGATGATGTTATGGAATTATAGCTGTACTTGCACACTATATGCCTGAATATTTACATCTTCCTTGTACTCTATTCTCTTCGATTTCCATTACATTCTATCTAAATATCTTACTCTGTTGGATAGGCCGGTCCAGATCAGTCCTGGAAGCATGAAGCTTACTTGTTGTTTCCGGTACATTTGGATGGGACATTACTAGATAATGCCACAGGCATGAAAGCTAAGAAAGAATTCTTTTCCACTTCAGACGTTCTTCAAATATTTCGTCAGGTGAATTAAGGACCAATATTTTTGCAACAGTACATTTTCTTGGATTTTTGAGAAAATACAAGGGGAGGACATAATCATCTCTAGAGCCTAGAAATGTATTTTAAGAAACTATGTTATGCAGCTTTGTGCAGGACTCAAGCATATGCATAGCTTTGATCCTCCTTATGCACATAATGATGTCAAACCTGGTAATGTCCTGCTAACTCATAGAAGAGAACAATCACCTCTTGCAGTATTAATGGACTTTGGAAGTACACGTCCTGCAAGAAAGCAAATCCGCTCTCGTCAAGAGGCATTGCAGCTGCAGGTACTTGTATTTCTTTTTCAAATGTATGCATACTTTCTGCTAATTATATGCCTGTAATTTTCATTTAAGTTCCTTCTTGTGAACATGTCTGGGCTGAATGTTTTCACCTATGCTATTGCTTTTACAGGAATGGGCAGCTGAGCATGTTTCCGCACCCTTCCGAGCACCTGAATTATGGGATTGCCCAAGCCAATGTGATATTGATGAAAGAACTGATATCTGGTCATTAGGTTGTACATTATATGCAATAATGTAAGAATCCTCTCACTTCTTCTTAATATTTGAAGCTAGCTCTCTGTAGAACGAAAATCCTTTGTCCAGTACACAGCTGATGGTTGCATCAAGATTTGGTTCAACTATCCTATTTCTTGCACCTGTTGTGAATGTACGTAGCATTAGTATTTAGGTGCTTGTACTATGCTGCAGTACTCGGAGCTGATATTCCAAAGTATAAATAGATGAGAAAATCAGGTTGTGAATAACAAGTTTTGTTTAGTAAAACTTAAAAGTGGTTGGTCTTACACTTGCAAATAGAACTCCCTACTTTTTCCACTGAGACTACTTTATCAAGGCAGTACTTTTTATCTTGATTCTACCAAGTTTAATTTTCATCAATTTTCATGTCTTTTTTTTTTTGTCAATTGAGTTGTCTCCTACCATTGACATTTCAAAGGTGGAGATATCTCGTGACCATGGAAGTGATTTTCATGGTGTATATCAATAAGAAGTTACTGAATATATATATCATATCTATTGCAGGTATGGAGTCTCTCCCTTTGAATACGCACTTGGGGAATCTGGTGGAAGTCTGCAGCTGGCTATTGTAAATGCACAGATAAAGTGGCCAGCCGGGCCTAAACCTCCATATCCAGAAGCCCTTCACCAATTCGTGACATGGATGCTTCAGCCTCAGGGGACAGTTCGACCTCGCATAGATGATATCATAATTCATGTTGACAAATTGATCTCAAAATTCTCCCGTTGAAAAGATAGGACAAGATTTGTGGGGTTAGTTTACAGATGAATCATCTTATAGCATCACTTAGCTTTTGTTACATAATTTACTGCAAAGTTACTATTCATTCTTGACTTTTCCCTGTTGAAATGTGAGAGAAGCAGCAATATTTTGCTCTTGTTTTAGGTTATATTTGTGGCTAGAGGCTTTGCTAATCATATGTTCTTTCTTTAAAATTATTGTTTATAGTTGGTCAATAGCGAAATATTCTGTCAATTTAGCTGTTTAGACTTCAGAGGTGAAGAGATTTAAACGAATTAAATTGACAGTTCATCCAAATAGCATATCAGGATACACATAATTCCAACAGTGCAACTTTTTTCTTATACATACAGGCAAATACTCATGAATGGAACCCAGAATAAAGAATTTCACTATAATTCCGTATGTTCAATTTGTTCATCGACATCAAGTAGTGCTGCCTCTACAAGAAATACAATATATTTAAATGCTTCAAACATCAGCCTGGACCATAAATTGTACTTTTTGGTCTTAGCTACTGACGGATCAGTCTTTGTGGTCATCATCGGATTCAGAATCTGCAGATCATAAACAAAAATGCAGTGTAATATCAAAAAGCTATCATGCTGGAAGTATATATGATCAATGAAGCAGATGATTCTTTTACCTTCTCGAACATCATCAGTAATGTGGCCTCTTGATAGGATTTGGTTCTTAACCATCCGTAGTATGATTTTGAACCAAAAGAGGTGAAGAACCAGCAAGCATATCAGCAATGCATTGAAAACAAAGTAAAGTATGATCCCAGTAGTCCGTTCCTTCTGTATATCCAATACATAAAGAAGTTCGTAGCTGCACAAAGTTGAAAGAAATAACGAATCTTAGAGACGATGAACTAACAGAAAACAAGCTTACTGTAAATGCAGTTGGTAGTGAACTCACCATGTGCTTCGGATTATCCAGAAGGGATAGCAGATTATACGAAGTGATGTAAAAACCAACGCGAAAAGAGAGAAGAAAATATCAGCAATCAAATCAAAGCCACTGTATTTCGACATCTTTGCAATTTCCATGAATACATCACTTCCGTCATGAAGTGCTAGAACCACTGATCCAATACGCGCAAACCTGCAAAACAGAATGTTCAGATTCTTCAAAACTCAAACTCACACAAACACTTTTATAACAGCTGAGAAAATGGCTGTACCCGTATACATAAGACAACACAATGAGTGACACTGTTGTTACATGATGAATTATCTGAGCAGCAAAATCTGAGCGTCTTGTTTCCCAATAAAGCGTTGCGAATATGGAGTAAAAGTAGAACCCTCCAGCATACATGTACAATAATTTTAGCTTTAATCTGCCAAATTCGAATCAACCAGGTTATAAACACTCCTTTCCTGATTCAGATATCAATACAAAATCTTCAAAAATGAGAAGAGCTTTACTTCATTTTCAAATTAGGCCAAACCACATCTCCAGGTCCTGCCCAGAAATACCGACTATCTGTGAACCAAGGCTCATTACAAGTCACAGAAAGTGCAAGTAGCTCAGCAGATAGAAAATATACAAATTTCCATGCTGACTCTTTGAATTTGTTGATCTTCTTCCTCTCTTCACGACCGTTAATATTTACAACCGTCTTCTTTCCAAAAATCATACGCTTAGCCAATGCCTACCATCAGAGTAAACAATATAAGCACGCATCCAAATCAATCTCAAATTTCAAACAGAAAAGAAAAAAAAACAGAGGAGGGAAGAAAACTGGGAAAAGAATTAATTAAAATTAATTGAGATAGCCAACCAACTGAGCTACTACCTCGAAAATAAATCTGTCGAGTATGAATCGAAGAACGGGGAAGAAGAGAGCGAAAAATATGAGAAATATCAAATCCTGGTACTCAGGGAAGGACTCTTTCTCCCAATCAACTGAAGCAGCGATGTGATACAGGTTTTTCATCTCTTGACTTTTTTTCAAAAAATTGTTGAATTGAACTTTTTTTTTCTTCTTCTATTGTTGTAGTTTCAAATGAATTGCAGAACAAATTTTCGAATTGTTAGGTTGTAAAGATCGAGGTGATGATATTATAGCAAAAGCCATGATTCTGTTTGGAGATATGTCCCGGAAGTTTCGATTGAATAATTTTTTTTAGTAGAAAAATCATATTTGGCGGGTCGACTGCTTTGAATAAAAAAAATTAAGTCGTACTCCTGACTTTTAGTCGCATAGAAAAAGACTCATTTAACATCCCAACTGTCAAACATTTCTTTCTAAGCTAAGACCCAATAATACATATTATTCTGTAACACGTTTGATTGTGTCGATTTTATATAAATATATTTTTAACTTTTTCGATGAGATTACTCTTAAATTATCTAGATTTTCTATTTCTTGATTGAATAAAATCTTTTGGATAATACTTTCTCGAACTCAATTGTACATGATATTAAGGGTACCACTCTTTGAATTATGTACTTCTTTTAATTATTGATGATATAAAGTGGTAATGTACAATGAAAAAATTAATAATTAAATTTTTCTTTTATCTAAATTTAAATAAAGTAAAAAGTGAACAAAGTAACTAATTTAATTGAATTGTTAAAGATTCTTTTGAATTTCATGAAATTACAAAATAAATAATATTGACCGAGTATTTATGTAAAAATTTAAATCTTTAAGCGTGGGTTGTACAACAATTTCACCTTCAATCAGCTGGCCATGTCAAATTAAATTGACTTTACTAAAATAAATATTTTTTTTTGTTGAAAGTTTATGTGTGGTTGTCCTTTTCAACGTGGGTTCTCGTGTATTTCCTATTGGTGCTTTTATCAAAAAATAAATAATATTTGACGTACTAGATGAGTGACCAAAGTGAATTTGAACCAAGATTGAGTTGTTAATTTTTTTTTGAGCTAAATAGGTTAAAAGAAGAACAATATAACAAGTTAATTTGCTAGTCAATATCTAAGGGTAGCTAAAAGTATTTTATATATTTCTCAATATTGTAAATAAAAAATAGAATCAGAGGGTAGAAAAATAGCAATAGAAAAAAAAATAAAGCCTGTTGTAGAAGAATATCCTTTAAAATTAGACTTGAGTTGGTTAAATTGAACTACAACTCAATTTTATTTGTCCACGATATTAATTTGGGATTCATACTAATTTTGTGTACTATTTCTATAAAAACTAGCTAATAAACATTAATTCATTTTCATTTTGTCCATAGCTTCTTGCTTCTTCAACTTAAATTGCAAATTAACCTCTGAGCATTGAACTTGCTTCTTCATAGTTCTTTCTACCAAACGACATCTTATCTGGACACCTAATCTAAGCAACTAAGCCAACTAAATTACTTGAAGTTGAAGCAGGTTTTAAATTAGTCAATTTGATAATATAATCGATAGAAAATCTACGTAACAAAAATTTAAAAATTTATAATATTTCAACTCGACTTATCTAAATAAATTCATATTGAAATTCGAATTTAAATTTGTTAAACTTCAATATAGACACCAAATGAAAAAAAAAACTAAAGAAAAAATGAATTTGCTCATGCAAAAATCTACTAATACACTTGCCCACATTTTCAAGACACGTAGAAATTCAGTTTGTAGTTCGTTAATTCTAACTTTTTAAAATTCAAATTGAGCCTCATTTCATCATTTATAGATGTGCAAAAAGCTATTCTAATTTTGGCATCCCAATATTACATGATCATTAAGTTGAGACCGGTGATATTCGACTATCCTAACAAAAAAAAGTCAAATGAGGCCTATCACTAAAACTTGTCTGTGTTTTCAAGACACGTAGAAATTCAGTTTGTAATTCGTTAATTCTAACTTTTTAAAATTCAAATTGAGCCTCATTTTATCATTTATAGATGTGCAAAAAGCTACTCTAATTTTGGCATCCCAATATTACATGATCATTAAGTTGAGACTAGTGATATTTGAGATCCTAACCAAAAAAGGCCAAATGAGGCCTATCAGTATCACTAATGATCTAAGGCCAGTAGTTGTGTAACAAAAAAGCCAACCTTATCCATTGCTATCACTAATGACACCTCCCCCATCACTTTGCCCTTGTATACAACTCTAACTTACCTACTAACCAATTTTGGAAACAAACTCTAAAACTAATTAAGCTTATAACCAAATGACGTAATGTTTAAGATAAAGATTCCGTTCATTTTTACCTGTTATATTTAAATTTTTGACATACTCATTAAAAAAATAAAAATTTATACAACTATTTACCATACTATCTCCATTAATTAATATTTCATATTACATTACATTCTTAATATATGAAATAGTGGAAAAATATAGTTTGGAATTGTGGGAAGAAAAAGTGAGTCCGTTAAAAATAAGAAAACAAGTCACACACGTAGCGGTTAATTAGTACACATGTTGACATGTTTGAAGGCACGTGGAACGACTCACTAATTCCCCAACTAATTTTTTTAAGTTTTGGTCTTTACCATTTGTAGTTTAGTTTCTTGCATTTTCGAAATTCACTATAAATCCCCAAAGTTTCAAGATTGAGTTGAAAGGTTGCCACCATCATCATGTTTCAAAAACGTTGAAGGCATAATAAAGGTAGATTTATACTACAATGATTTAAGTTATTTCAAACAGAAATTTATGTGTTTTACTTCTTTTTTTTTAACTTCTTGTGGGAGGAATATCAATTTTTATAATGTACGATCGGGGGCGGAGCTAGGTGGGGCGTGAATTCTTAAACTTTTAATCCTGGCTCCACCTCTATGTACAGTAGTACCAAAGATGAGTAATTTCTTGACCAGATTATATCATTTTTGGAAGCCTTTTATTGTCATACATTAAAATCCTTGTTGATTTCTTGATTTGAATAAACTCAACACATATTTTTCTGGTCAAAATATGTATTTTCCAGCCAGATTATGTTTTATTCTTCCCATTTTTTTTATAACATTTGACACAACTCTAATAAGGCCAAAATTAGAAAATGTTAAGGGGCCTCTTAATCTTTATCTATATGTCTCTGGCTTTAATAGAGGTTAAGGCCAAAATTAGTGTTAGAGGTAAAGTTGGAAAAAAGATAATTAATTCTCTCTTAATTATTTTAAATAGGAAAAATGCATATGTATTCTCGATCTCTATGCGTGAAATTTAAATACCTTTTACTCCTTTACCCCTAGACTTATTTTATTAATATTTTTTTACCTTTTCTTAACCTACGAAGACACTATTTTTTGGTTGCAGTGTGTTGATATTTTTTACGAAGCTAGTGGTACTCATGCATTTTTTCTTTTAGAACAAAAATGATTTTTTAAGTGTTACTTCCTTCATTCGGAATTGTTTGTCATGTTACGCTTATCGAAAGTTAATTTTACTAATTTTTAAAGGTAAATTGGATCACATTAATTTGATATGTTAAACAAAAAAAATTAGATATTCTTAAACTATATGAAAAGTATTATAAAAAAATTAATATGATGAAAAAATATATTTTAAAATGTTAGTCAAAATTTTTATAGTTTCAACTCTAAAAATAGAAACTGTAACAAACAATACCGGACAAAATATAAGGAGTGTTTAGCTAAACTTATAATCATTTCGAGTGTTTACAGTTAGATGAGTCAAAATAATAAATTATTCAGCTTATAAGCACTTGAATTTTATTTTAACTCTCAACCACTATTGTACATTTGCTAATTTATTTGTTTTTGGTATTTGTAAACAGGATTTCAAAGTGATAATATCTATATCCAAATTCATCTAAGAAGCACAAACGGCCAAAAAGGCCTCTTAGAGTTCCCCTGTTTTTGCTTCCCCACATGATTTAACTCTGCCAAACAACAAATTCAACCCCCTTTAAAACAGTCCCATTTTTCACCCTCTCCAAGTAAACACATTATTTTGACATTTCTTAATTTAGCTACCAAATTTTTAATAGCATATGGACTATTACAATGAAGAAGTTACTCCAAGCTCTGCATCAAATTCTACAATAGCTCACATCGTCGATGGTTGCGTTGCGATGATATTTGGGATTTTTGCTCTGTTTTGCCTGTTCAAATGTTGCTGCTACACTGAACGGGTATTTTCATCAGAAAAGATTGAAATGTTGTCAATTGCACCAGCTGGTGATCAACATGATCATAGTAGGCTTGTTATCATGCCCGGGGATCAAAATCCTGTTGGGCTTTGTGGAGGCTTGTGAGCCGGCCCGACCCATTACTGAAACCCTAGGTTAACCATTTGGCTTTCCTATAAATATGATCCTTGTATTTGTAATTCCACAGCAGCACAAGTGAAATAAAAATCCTCCTGTTACAGTCGTGGAGTAGGGAAACCGAACCACGTTAAATTCTTGTGTGTCCCGTTTGTGTTCCGTTTCTCTTTTCTCTAGATTATTTGTGTGTGTTGTGTGTTTAATTCCCAACAATTGGTATCAGAGCGAGGTTTCAACAACATTGTAACACAAACTGTGAGAAATTGTCACCTAGGGTTCTTGTGTGAAGAACTGTGTGCAGGGAGGAGTAGCCGCCGTTACCGTGTGGGTAACCTCAAGCAGCAGCCGGCTAGGAGAACCGCGCAGGGTGCGAACAGCCGTCGTCCGTGTGCTGTCCGTCGCGCCGTTCCATTGGCCGCCGCGTCGAGGAGCCTCAGATCCAGCCGCGAGCGTCCAGATCGTGAGCATCGTCCAAATCGCCGCCCGCTGTCTGTAGACGCCGTTAAGGGAATTGCCGAAGTCCTTTGAGATGGCAGAAGATGGGAAGTTCCGAATTGAGAAGTTCGATGGTACAGATTTCAGTTGGTGGAAGATGCAGATTGAAGATTTGCTGGTTCAGAAAGATTTGGACGTAGTGTTGGGTGACAAGCAAGGAAAATTGTCTGATGCAGAGTGGGCAGTTTTGGATCGGAAAGCTATGTCAGTTATCCGACTCTCGTTGACCAAGAATGTTGCGTTCAACATTCTTAAGGAGAAGACAGCGAAAGGCATCTTGGAAGCCTTGTCTAACATGTACGAGAAGCCATCTGCAGCAAACAAAATTTTTCTGATTAGAGAGTTGGTGAACACAAAGATGAAGGAAGGCAGTTCAGTTACCGAGCACATCAACTCATTGAATTCGATCTTAGCCAGACTTTTGTCAGTTGGCATTAAGTTCGATGATGAAGTTCAAGCTTTACTACTGTTATCATCATTGCCTGACAGTTGGTCCGGAACGGTTACAGCAGTTGCCAGTTCAGTGGGACCTAATGGATTCACCTTTGAGAAGATTCGTGATCTCGTTCTTGGCGAGGATGTCAGAAGAAGGAGTTCTGGAGAATCATCAGGTGATATGCTAAACGTCGTCAGAGGCAGAGGAAATAACAGAGGTAGTGGGAGCAGGAACCGAAGAAGGAGTCAGTCAAAGGCTCGGGATGGCTCAGGTGTAACATGTTGGAACTGCAAGGAGGTGGGGCATTTCAGGAATCAATGCCAGAAAGACAAACAAGTCAACATTGCAGAAGACAGCGTCAACGAGGATTTGTTTATCTGTTGCGCGGAGAGCAATGTGGATTCCTGGGTCATGGATTCTGGTGCTTCTTTTCACGCTACCCACAGCAGTGAAGCATTGCAGAATCTGGTTATTGGAGACTTTGGAAAGGTAAGGCTTGCAGACGATAGAGCTCTTGATGTTACGGGCATGGGTGACATGGTGCTGAAGACGCCAGTCGGTTTCTGGACCTTGAAGGATGTCAGAGTTGTTCCAAGCTTGACGAAAAGTTTGATTTCTGTTAGGCAGTTGGATGAACAGGGACATCATGTGAAGTTCGGAAATGGGCAGTGGAAGGTCGTGAGGGGCAATCTTGTCATGGCTCGTGGAACAAAAAGAGGATCGTTGTATATTGTCGGATTACCGTCTGAGGGAGTGACCGTCCCAGTTCAGAAGAAAAACAAAGTCCGGTTCACAGAATCTCGTGGGCAGAAGAAGGTTGTCTTTGCAAGAAAGAAACCCAGAGCCACAGGTCAGATTCAGGATGAACGAGCAAGGAAAGGTTCAGGAAGACCAGTCAGAGGCGTTTGTGGCAGTGGGAGCACCGGCCGTGCTTCAGCCAAGGCTCCTAGAAGACAGTGGGTCAAGAGAACCAGTATTCCAGCTGTTGATACGTCTCCAGAAAATTTCTTGCTGAGTATGGAGAGTGTTTGTTCTCAGGGAGTTCTAGGATCCGGCAGTTCGTGTCTCAAGTGGGAGCCGGTAGGGACCGAGGACGAGTCAAGGGCAGTTTCAGCCGTGACTGATGTGTTGAAGCTTCGGGGAGCTTCAACGGGCCTTTCAGTTGACTGATGAGAAGGCCGCTGTAGCAGGAGAGAGTTGAAAAAGATTACTAGACATACAAGTGTTCTAAGTGGATGACAGTTGAAATTCTTCAAGCCTCCAAGTGGGAGATTGTTGGGCTTTGTGGAGGCTTGTGAGCCGGCCCGACCCATTACTGAAACCCTAGGTTAACCATTTGGCTTTCCTATAAATATGATCCTTGTATTTGTAATTCCACAGCAGCACAAGTGAAATAAAAATCCTCCTGTTACAGTCGTGGAGTAGGGAAACCGAACCACGTTAAATTCTTGTGTGTCCCGTTTGTGTTCCGTTTCTCTTTTCTCTAGATTATTTGTGTGTGTTGTGTGTTTAATTCCCAACAAATCCTACCTGCATAGCAATGCCTGTTTCTTCTCCTTGTCTTCATCATACTCATGATGGTTGATTTATGTTTAGATCTTAGTTTATTGGTCTCAAATGGGTACATTTAGCGTAAATCTAGTCAAATTGTCATGAGTCTTGATAATATATTGAATATGGAGCTGACATGTATAGTGAGAATTCATATATTCAATCCTAACTAGCTCGGAATTGAAGCGTTATTATTACTATAGTTCTCAAACTTTGAATTAGTAATTCAGTTCTTTACTTGAAATTTGGGGAGAGATTTTGACGAGTTTATGGCAAGATGCATGAGGGTCGGGTGCATACAGATCGGGGTTATGCTCAAAAATGAGTTTGTTTGGTAAATTTAATTAAGAAAATTAAAATTGTGTAGTTGGTATTAGTTATAACCTTTGACACGATGATTAAGTGTTTCCGCCTAACAGGTGGAAAATCGAACTATTGAGCTTTCTCTATAGGCACTAAAATCATTTGTCTTTGATTCTTATTGCTCTTTATAATTCTAATCTGATCATTACTGGATTAACATTACTAGTACATAATTAATGTGAAAGTAAAATGTTAATTATTATCCATCTAGCTCCTTTACCTTTTTTTCCAGAGCAGAGTCTATTATTTAGTTTGCTTTATAAATGAGATTTTAAATTAGGGATTCTATTCCTCATTAGTGAGCATACTATTAATTGGAATTTAAATACACATTCTAATGGATAAGTTCAACAAAAGTATGAAGGACAACAACATAAGTACAGTATTTGATTAGATTAAAGTAGGCAATAAAGAGAATAAATTAAAGGGTTAGGCACCATAATTTACATGTTAATGACCAGAGGCCTAACCAAAAGTCATACAAGATTCATCCTTTGTTTCCATATAATAGAATATTTCCTCCCCCTTTATAGGTGATGCTTCTTTTTCCCTATAGCTATGCTGGAATAGGAACATAATCCGTTAACTTTGTATTCGTTACGAACAAAACATGTTTTCTAAGTGTGGTGGATCCAGGATTTTCATTTGTGGCCTCCATGAAAATAAGTGGTTTAAAAATTTATTTTCTGTGTTTGACCACTAAGTTATTAGCAAAAGAGTAGTCTAAAGAGCAATATGTAATCCAGAAAAATACTATAGAAAAATGGAATGCGGAGTACTAAACAAGCAATAAGTATTGTTTCCAGCCATGAGTTTTTCGAAAGCATCTTGAAAATCAAGTTCGACACCAGACAACCCCGAATTGAAGCCTGTATTGGACAAATATTGAATAAAGGAGTGATCGAGGGGGACTTATTTAAGGGAACCATAATGGGGATTGGGAGCATTTGAGTTGTGAGAATAAAGACGATGAGCTTGGAATGCCACTTATGATACTATTTTTTCCATACTTTCACTAGGTAGTCATTTTCCTATTATTTCTTTTTAAGAAACTTATTTTTGTAAGAAAAATATTTTAATCAATCAAACATGAAAAAATATTTTTTTTTCCTAACCAAACAAACCATTTACCATAAAAGTCAAGAACGACTTGAAGGTTGATAACAGAATCATTTAAGCCGCCAATGCAACTTCCCAACTATGTTATTTGGATTCGGACAGGTTCGTGTTTGATTCTCCAAATGTAGTGTATTTTTGGAGAATCAGACACAGGTGCAACAATATTTTTGGATAGCATAGCTTCCCAATAACGTATCTGCCCTTTCATATTTCCAAAAGAAGTATTTTTCAACTTGATATTAATAATTATAAACTTAAATGTTCGATGGGCCAAGTTAAATCTTGTGTGAGATTGAGGGAATATATATATATCAGGTAGAATCATATCATCCAAATATGTGCAATATCCACAATTAGTTAATTCTTCTAGTGTCTATAAAAAGCCAGTCACTTAGCTGATTTCATGCAGAACACAAGCAAAAATACTTTTAAAAAAAGGCAACTAACATACAAAGTGGGAAGCAAAAAATGAATTCAACAGGCACTTCACCTGAATTTTGGCAATGGAACTCACCAATTCCATACATTTATTTTGGTCTAGCAGTCATTGTCTCTACCATTGCTTTTGCATTAATTTTTCTCATTTTCTGTGGCCAAAATTCTGCTTCAACAGAGTATTTGGTTGAGACTGATGAGGAAATTAAGAAAAGACATCAAATAAATGTCCTAGATCCTGAGCCTAAAATTGTGGTAGTTTTTGCTGGAAATTATAATAAGCCTTTGTATATAGCAAAGCCTCTTACTTATTCTCCAAATGCTGCACAAAAAGTCTAGTCCACCAGTTGATCCTCTTTTTTGTTTGACATATTCGAAATTCACTGGCTCAACTAATTCATATTGGATAGGGGTAAATTGCGAACTCATTTGAAGTACTTCCTACCAAAATGTTCTCTAATTCTATTCAAACTATACCACTGCAACCAGTGATAGAGCCAGGATTTTCGCCTATGGGACTACGCTCTCAATAGTTTTATTTTCTTCTTGTAACATGTTTATTCCTGTCTGGGAATTAGCTAATTAGGTGTACAGTTATTATTGTTTTTTTTTTTTTTTTAAAATATGACAATATTTTAGTGGACTTTACAACTATGCACATGCTCAATGAAATGCATTAAAGAGTTCAAGAAACTAGCAGGAAGGTGTTGTTGAAACACTTTTCAGGGTGGTCGAACCTAAAACCAGGACAGTAAATAAAGTACAATAATTAGGATAACAACATGGAAAAAAAAAGAGTAAATTAAGGAATTTTATATGTTTAAACAAATTTAAAACCTTTCTAGTGTGAACGACAAAGATTTGTCATATCTATGTTTGACTTGAATACATACAAAGCATTATCTTATTGCTAAAAAAATTATACAGCGGCACTCTAACACCCATAGGCCGAGTTAGAGGCACAAGAGGTTCATTCAAACAAACTTCACTAAGAAATTACACACTCTATATTTTTATATATAAATAACAAATGTTGAATCTTCTCGTATATATTGACTTTTTAGTGAAAATTTTGACTCTGTCGCGACAAAAAGAAGAGAAGGGGAGGGAGCTAAGTGTTTAATTAGATTGGATCTTTCCAGCCTTGGGATATTTGTCCTATTGTCAAAAAGAATTTGGAAAAGAACATCACATGGAGCCCAAGACAAGTGCAATACAAGATATGATCTCTCAAAAGGACAAACAGCAAGAATAATAGATGGGCCTTGCCTGTCTAGCATTTCTTTATAATAAGCCATGCCTTTGGATTACAATGTGAGAAACAACTAAAAAGTCATTAAGAGGCATTGGACATGCCCCATTTCAATATATCCTCAACTGGTTAATTAATACTCTTATTTGCACCTTCCATAAGGAAAAAAAAAATGACTTCTTTGGCTTTAATAAGCTTATACAAAACTAACATGAATGCTTACAAATACTTTCATAATTAATACAATCCTAAATTCTAGATCTAACCACATTCCAGATCACTATTTGACAATGACAGTACTATCAAGCTAAGAACAATAAGTTGGTACCACCCAGTTTCAATTAATGTGACATATATAGTTTGACTCGGTAAAATTTAAGAGAAAAAAATGAAACTCATGATCTTAAATATATCATACTAATATTTGTGTGACGATAAAAAAATTCTCATCAAAGGAAAACTAAAAAATTTATTGTTAGATGTTTTCAAATGTAGAAATATATCGTTCTTTTCAAAATGAACTAATAAGAACATAATGTCTAATAAACAGGAACGAAGAAAATACTCACTCAATCTCAATTTATGTGACACATCTTGATTTTTGAGATTCAAACGAATAGTTCAAATGTTTTTTTACCTAATTTTCAAATATATAAATTTTATTTCTAAAAATTTACATGTCTAAATTCACAAACAAAATAAGTAGATTTGACTCTCGAAATTCAAAAAAGAATATAGCTCCCGTATAACAAAATGGAAAGTAAGAGTTTTTAGCTGCAGAATGACTAATCATGAGTGAAAGATTGTACCACCGAGGGGTGCGGTAAAATGGATAAGATTCATTCATCGTTGATTAGAGGTCTCATCCATCATTGACTAGAGGCCTAATATTAAGAAGCACGAATCTAAATTAGTTTATCAATAAATTTCGAATATCAAATAATCAAACGAAAACACACGAAAAAGTTATGAAATTACAAATGAATCATATAGTATACTTGTATGTACTAGCAAGGAAAAAAACATTAGTAAAAATATAAAATAAAAGCTATGTCTCCTTGTAAAGTCACAGAACTTACTACAAGACAACTCCAGTTGGCTTACCTTCAATATTTTTTTTCTAGTAGAAGAAAAAGCTGCATAATTTATTTACTCCCAACCTCTTGTTTTTATTTGACATGACATAGAAATAAGTATTGACACTCAGAGAGAGGTCCTTTTTTCTAGCTTTATTAACAACAAAAAAACAAAATAAAATAAAAAAGTTTAGTATATATATTTTCTTCAGAGTAGCATATAGGCTTGCACTCTCCCCCTGCATTTTGCATTCAAAGCAGAGCTTCTTATTAAATGAGTCCACGTTCAGAATTCAGAGAAGTAAAGATATATGTACCATTTTTTTTTTACAACCTAAGTAATTAGCCCAATTTTCTGTCCTTTTATATTTACTTGATAGGTCGTTTTTTGTGCCTTTTGTTATTGTAAAAAAAAAACAGGTGTTTTCTCTATCATCTTTGACACCTTCTACCTGTCCCTCTGTACATGTAAATAATGGCGATGTAGTTGTACATGTACATATATATCCAAGTGGTGAAAATTTAATTAAATTCAAAAATATCGTTTTTTTTTTTTTTGAGGGTTGCTTTCAGAAGTAGTATAAGATTGGGGCATGTTTGTTCTATACAGGTGTTTTGATTCAGTTTTCTTTTGCCTTTTTAACATGTACCAATAAACTCTACTTTTTTTGTTCTGTTCTTTTTTACTTCTTTCTAAGATACTCTGTTTTTTTAAAATTATGGACCCTAAGTCTCATATTTTTAATGAGGGGGAAGAATGTCACAGCAGTGAATCTGGATGGACAATGTACATTGGCTCACCTACGAATGATGAAGACGATGAGATGAATTGTGAAGGCGATTTTGATGATGAAGATGGTGTTTTAGGACAAGGTCGTCGCAAGAAGATAATGAATGTTGTCGTTGATGATGATGATGATGATAATGATACTGATGATTCGATGGCGTCTGATGCATCTTCAGGACCAAGTCATCATATTGTTAGAAATGCGAATAAGAGTATAATTATTCCAAAGGAAAAAGGCAATGGAAACAACAAAGCCAGCTTGAAGAAAGGTAGTGGGAAGAATCAAGACAAAGGAAGATACTCTGTTTTTTCAGCAAAAGTTCCATCAAGTAGTGAAAAGGTAAAGAAAAGTAATTGGAAGGGTAAAGGAAAATAAAACTTACTATAACTAGTGGTACTATATTATATATCTTCTCTTTTTGTTATATTACTGTACTTAATTTGTATCTCTTGTGTTAGTACTTAGTGCAAAGTGGAATGTTAAAGATGTTTTGGGATTAGAAATGAATCAATTTTGTTTGGTTCCCTTTTGATTGTCGATGGATATACGTAGAGTTGATTTTTTATATGATTACTCAAGTAATAAGTTATTACTATCTGATTTTGAGTTTTTTTATTTGAGAAATCAACTCATACCACGTAAAACCGTCAATTATCAATTACATATAGAGCTAAACGTTTTTCAATGCCTAGAAATGATGTATAAAGATTTAGTCATGGTATTGTTAGTTTATTGTGCAACTCTACTAACTAACAATGTCAAATAATGCCGGTTAAGTTTAGAGAGTTTGTATACTTTTGAATTTTAGAATGATGATATCAAATTCAGTATATATAATATTTAATAGGATTTTCGATATAAATACATAATTTGAACATACATTTCGCGAGTAGAAACAACTTTATCGGGTGCGGGGTGACCTCTAGGCATATATATATATATATATATATATATATATGTGTGTGTGTGTGTTTATTTTGTAATTTAATACAAATATAGAGTCTACTGAAAGTTAATGGGTTCGATCGAACCCCCTTTGGCTACTGTAGCATCGCCCCTGACACTGTCCAAACCACAACCGGCTTTTGCCTCAGCCACTGCGTTTATCTACTATGCGGTACACCGTTCTTTGATCAACTATGATTATTGTACTTCGAACAAATGATCAAGTAGGACACTTGAATTTAAATAGATTATTAATTCGTTCAAAAGTTACTTGGATTGAGATAAGTTTAGATAAAAAAATTCTTTATCATAACTAAATATAACATATCAAATACTAAAAAAATTATCATATTATAAATATTTTGACAAGATTTCATCTTAGTCAACTTAGACTACATATTCAATCCAACATATATATGAGCTAAGTTTTACAGGTCAAAATGAACGGAGCAAAATAAATAGGCAAGTATTAACCCGTTCAAATTTCAACTAATCAAGTGAATCATAATGCTAATCAAAATTCAAACACCTGCTAAAGCAAAATGACGAGCATTTTGGAACACATTGAATAAGCGAGTTCACTTATAGGCCATAAGGGGCCATTAACTATTATCACGATCATAAAATTTTACTAGCTCTAGATATTTACATTAAATTAATAAATGTAACACATTTATTACTTTATAGATCTTTTAATATATATATATATGTGTGTTCTTAGTTCTCATTTTTAACTGCTAAATGATCACATTGGTCGATTTGACTTTGTCAGAATTTTTATCACACGTACATAAATTGAAAACTTTTAGCCGTCTAACAGACAAGATCTGTTAAAGGTCTTCCTCCTAAACTAAAGTAAATGGGATAAAATAAAATTCTAGTCACTGCGCGCATGCAAAATAAAAAGAGGAGCAAGTCAATGAAAATGAAATATACCCACATGGCTACATACTGTGTAATTATTCTTGTTCAGCAGGAAGCAAAAACTATATATTTTGTTTTCCGTAAACAAGATAATATATTAGTTCGTTCCACTTTGTTTGACTACGCCATAAAATTTAAAAAAAAATCTTTTTTATAAGAAAATTGAAGTACAGAGATTTTTAAAAAAATTGTCATAATATTTGTTTGGTTATTTAGCTTCTAATTAAGAAGATACTCAAATGTGTTAAAAACTTTAAATGTCAAAGGGTTGGGAGCTTTGGGTGGACGAAGAGGAAATAATGAATGGTAACTTGTTTTTTTTATTTTTATTAGATAGATAATTTTTCTCATTTTTATGGAAATTATTTTCTGTAAAAAAATATATTTTTTCAGAATATTTTGATTAACTGAGCATAAAAATCAAAACATATTTTTCTTGGTACTGAACACATTCAACAAGAAAAAAGTGTTTAGGGAAGTTTTGACTAGAGTAATTTTTTCCCGTGAATTTAACGAGAAATTAAATTTTGTAACTTTTTATAAACTTTTTTTCACGAGAAATCTTCGATAGTAGATATACTTTTCTTGTATTTGAATTACAAGTGGACAAGAAATCTTATTTCCTCGACTATGATCTCCACGTGGAGGATTACACATGGGGTACGATGGAACATCCTGCATGCATCTGATTTGAAATTTAAATGTAGAAGGGTGCGGGGCTTTTTAATTGAACGTTGCAAAACGATTCCAAAACGGACCCCCAACCTGTCAACAGACTGGATAACGTGTGTGTCCAAATTAAAAGAAGGAACAATTAACGTAACTTCAGTGTTTTCCAAACATGATGTTTCTCTCTGCTGCCTTTGGCTCTATACCATACTTTTGTATACATTGTATGTAGATGTAGAGCTGTTCCGTTACCGATCAGAGTTATGGTGGAGTCATATATACTCTTTTATAATCGTTTTTGTTAGAAAACGCTTTTTAACATGACATTTTTGTACACAAATTTAAATTTAATTAGACTCTAAATATAAATAATAAACGCCAAGTGAAAAACAAAAAAATTATTGCGTTTATTTATTTTATATGCTCTTTTAAACAGTTCTTTTTTATTTATATAAATAAAAAAATCCAAAGGAACCTTACCTAATCTTTATGCATACGTGTCACGATGATTATATTTGTATATAAAATCAATTTATTAAGCCGCCGATATATTATATAATTCCTCTCACATGTTATAAGAAGTGAGTAGGCTTAAATCATCTAGAATGAGCAAATATATTGAATTTTATAGTTAAATACTACTATACACACAATCTTTGATGAGCATATTAGGTAACTTTTCATACTAAGCTTAATTAATTGGCATAATAATTTTGTAAAATAGAGTAAGAACATGCTATAATCGGTTAAACTATATCTTTTTTATTATTAAAATATCAATAATTCAATGTATATATTTTTATGCATGAATAAACGGAAAAATCTTCCTAACTTCACATCCTCATGTCTGGTAGGGTGATAAGATTACCTTATAGTATAATTTATCCACTTATTAAGAATTCAATTCATTTTGACTTAATTTTTACATGTAAAAATATAATTGAGTTGATTTTAGCTAAATATGTACCTAAAATAGATTTTTCAGAAATTGGCAAAAAGAATTATTTTTTTCCATTTAACATTTATGAAGCCATAATAAAGAAAAAATAATTAATTTTGTTTGGTGGTGTAATTAAATAAGTTGGCAAGAGTTGGATGAGTAATATGACTCATTCATTAGTTAATCATCTTGACTCACACCCGGATATACCAAATTAACTCAATTAAATTTGATCCATTCAAATTTAATTATTAATATCATTCGTCCAATATTTGTCAGTTCTAAATAGAGATAAAGATAAATAGAAGAGGTAAATTCAGGATTCAAATTTTATTTGTTTAACCTTTAAATTTTTTACATCTACAACCCTGGCAGGCATGACCTCTTTAACCCTGCAGATGGCCTAGTGACGGAAGTAGAGTAAATGTACGGATGACTTTCAACTAGAATTTTGTATATATCTTAAAAAATTATTAATATAAAAATATTCACAAGTTCTTAAAGTAGGAACAAGTGCATACATGGTTCTCAAAGATACCGGCAACAATAAAACATTTGGCGTAATCCTATAAAATGTACTTTTTACATTTTACCCTATACCTCAGGTTCAGTGCTTAGCATCTAGTGCATGGTCAATTTTGGGTCCTAATATTGGGTGAGATAAGTCCTTATCAGATCTTGGACATAACTCAAACTACAAAAACTAGCTCAAACGGATGAGAAATGTCCAAGCCTTATAAGGAGTCTGTTCATCTCATTAACTATCAATGTGAAACCTTTTGCTTTAACCGTATTCATAGACCCTCGATGATGGAAGCAATTAGTTTTTCATCAAGAAAATTGAAAATATAACGAAATAAACATATGAGCAAGTCAAAACTGGTATAATAGAGTTCTCAAAGTAGGAAAAAGTACCTACATGGTTCTCAAAGATAGGTACCAATAACATATTTGGTGTAATCCTATAAAATGAAATTCGATGAGAGAATAGAGTTTACATAAACCTACAATGATGAAAGTAGAATTTTCACTAAGAGGATTTAAAATATAAAAAAGTAAAACATGCGAGTAAGTCAAAATATGTTTCAATATCTAATATATATACATAAATAATGTAATTTTTCTGATACCCTAGCGTACCTCTGCTCATGTCTTATACCTTGGAGATAGATAAGTTATTTTTGAGGCACGCAACAAAAATTATTGTCAAACAGCGTGTACTACGTGTATTATTATTAAAAGATGTATAGTCAAAAGTAGATAATATAGGAGCTGATTGAATACAATATAACCTATTAATTACTAGTTGGTACATATATAGTAGTAGTTTGTAATTAACATATAGTGTGTTGTGACGTATATAAATTATGAAAATATTAAAGTGAGAAACGACGAAGAATAGAATATAATGAAGGGATGAGCAGTAACAATCAAACCAGCGGAGAAGAGGAGTTGCGCACTAATGCAGGTGTGTAGTAATGTGAAGAGTACTTATTAATAAATGTGAGCTCAGAAGAACCTGGAAGGCCAGACTCCATGTCATTGGGACACATCTTAATTGTATTGGACAAAAATCAAAAGGCCCAAAAGTACCTTTAATTTTGGCTACTTGCATGTGAGTATCATATCATGATGCTGTCTGCCTTTTTTTTTTTTTTTTGCATCGATCACATTATTTATATTCATAATTGGCTCAAACTTGGCTACCTAGTGGGTGTAGCGGGGGACATAGATTGTGAAACCCCGTTTGGGTTTTAGGGGCTTATGTTCCCTGTTGAGAATGACTTCACTTATGCCTAACAACATCCCTTGTGTCTACTGTGCCCACTTCTGGACCCGTTCCAACGGTCAAATGCTTCTTCTCAAACGGAGTTGGAACCTCATCTACATTTAATTCTTTGTAAAAATTTAAGGAATCCCATAGTGTAATTCAATAATTTCATTCTGTCCCGACAAATTTAGTATTTACAAAAAATCCCTTAAATTTGTTGAGCCGTGATACTTTAGACTCTAGTGATACATGGTAAATGATACATGGTAATTTTAAACTGTTGAGAAAAAAAAGGGGAAAAAACGGTATAGTTAATGTTGTTAATAAAACAGCTAAATTTACGGTAACATATCATTAATCAACATAAAATCAGCACTTAATTGGATATTAATTTCAAATTTTGAAAAACAAAGATTATATCATCTATTTTGAAAACAATTTTTTTGAACAATCTGTTAAATTTCGAACTACAGTAATTTTATTGTTGTTACAGTGGATTTTTCAAGATGAATACTTCGATTTTGATGAGACATTCCGGAATTTGGGTGAACAAATTGCAGAATGAAAGTTACAAAATCGACGGAATCGTTGTTGGAGATTCAATTTCGTATCTAATACATGTATCAGAAACGTCGACTAAACAATATACACACTGATTCTATATGTATCATCAAGTACAGTTGATGACACATTTATTAAACTTAGTGAATGATACATTATAACAATTTTCAAAACATGTATCAGTACATCAACTAAACAACTAATACCTTACTGATACATGATATCAGTTTTCAGAAATTCATATTATATGCAAAACATGTGATACATATCTACTACATGTATCAGTGAATTGACTAAACACTGTACACACTGATTCTATATGTATCATCAAGCACAGTTGATGACGCATTTACTAAACTTATTGAATGATACATTATAACAATTTTCAAAATTTCATGATACATATAAAATATTATGATACACAACAAATTCATGTATCAATTCACCATCTAAAATACTATACACACTTATTCAAATGTATCGGCAAGCACACTAGATTCCTTAAAATTTTTACTAATTTCAGCAAACAGTTTTAAGTACCAAAATACTAACCCCAGACAATGTAGGCCTAACAAACTTACTCTTTGAGTCCTGTTTGGCCTTATGCAAAGTTGATGCTAGAGGAAGAGGAAGGGGAAGTGGTAACTGGGCGAATGTATTGGGATGAGATGAAGATTGTCTACTTGTTTTTATCACCTTAACTTCTTCTAAGGCAAGAGGCACTGGTTCTTATGTTTTTGGTGTGTAAGCAAGCAAAAAATATGGAAGTAAGAACAAAACGGTAGAAAGATATGGAAGTTATCCTGCTTCCTGATTTTTTGAATTTTGAAATTCAAAATTTCAAAATTTGGTCTTTTATTTAAAATTAATTAAATTTAATAATTCAAAATCAAAAAGCTGATTAAAAAATTGAGTGTTTAAATGGATAAAATTTAAAATTCAAAAACTAATTTAAGAGGTTGAGTGTTTTAATGGAGAAAAAATAGGCATTAAAATTGGTAAATGTGTATTATAGGAGAGAGAGTGTAATGTATCTAAAAAATTACACTAAAATAAAAAAAAAGGGAATTATGTAATATTTAAAAAATGTAGGGAAAATTAGAGAATATAAAAATTATAGTTGTGTATTTAAGTTATTTTTCCTTCTTTTAATATCTCTTTCAAACCTTAATTTAGTTTCTTGTTTTGGACCTACTTCTTATTAGGTACACCTAAATATTTGTCCTAATTAATTAACTATGGCATTTTTATAGCTTTAGCTCTAGCCTAGACATTTATATACAACATGACAGAGTCAAAGTAAACACAAGAATGTACTATACTTTATATATTTAAAAGAAATAAATTTAATCATGTATAAATATTGTTATTTTCCGATAAAGGGAAAACCCAATCAGCATGGCAAAGAGAGTGTAACAACGTTGCGGTGAAGGGGTATGGAATACGGATGAAAAATTAATAAAGTTTCTTCCGAGTAGCTAGAGTTATCACATAATTATATACAATATATGGTTTATTTGTTCCATATAGTATATGTAATTCTTCTTACTTGTTTTTTTCTTTAGGTGCAGCAATTTGTTCCATGATTTTTTTACAAATTTGGCCGTAAAAAATTATCCGATAGGATTAATAGACTCAAAAAGCTAAATATATATATATTATAATTTTAGAGATATGAAGGGAACAAAAAATATTCACGTGATAACTAGTGAATATGCCTTCGTTTTAAAAATATCATAGTAGCTAGTAATATTGGTGTGCTATTTTTAAAACGCTACATCTTTTTTATTATACAAGTTATTTGATTAATATTTATTTTTATTTATATAAAGAAGAGATCAGAGTTAAGACCTCGTTGAATGTAGATTGTGTTATGCAATTACTCATTTTGGCTTTAACTTGGACGTTCTTTCCGAATTTTTCTATTTTGGCTTTAATTTGAACATTTTTCGTGAATTTCCTAGCTACGCCACTGTCATTGATTGTGTTTTGCAATTAGTCAATTATCCCTGTCCTCACTGATCGTTTACATTTTATAGATAAGATATATGTACTATGATATCTGTTATTTGATTTACAGAAACTTGAGGAAAAAGCAACATTTCGAAATCCAGATGAGTTCTACTTCTACTTCAAGATGGTTAAAACAAAAACTGTGCATAAATTGGAGTAAGTTACTAATATTCATATATGCTGATTGAGCTAATTTCTGCCTCATTCGTGGTTGATCTGACTTGTGAGACATTGTTTCGATATTTCAAGTACACAATCAGTTTGGAGATATCTACTTAATTGTTGAAATCTTATCACTTGATCTAGATTGAACAATTGAGCCATGTCTATGGAGGATTAACGATTTCGTCCTGTTTGTAGTGCCATGTCTGATGGATGGATGCACAAGCTTTATTCACAAATAATATATAGTTGTTCTATTGTTCCAAGAAAAAAAAGTTAAAGTATCTTCATATCACGAGTTCAGGTGAACAGCTGCCTATTTGGTTTCTTTGGGTATTGAAACTCAACATTTTTTTTGTATGAGTGAAATCTTTAGATCTATTGGAATCACATGATCAAAGTGTCCAAAAAGTAGTTATGGCAGTAATTAGCAATCTGTTAGTAGTCAGGAAAGTGGTGAGGCTGATTGTTAGTTAGTTATAACTAATTACTGCTTCAAATTTGTGATTTCTATAAATAAGATGTGTAATTCATAATATTTTTTCCTCTTCTTTTATCTTCCACTGATTTTATCTCCAAGTAGAATTGCATAGATCCCATGATCCCATGAAATCTAATAAGATTGATCGAACTCATACATCATCCCCTTTGTGCCTTTATGAAACCAAACGTGGATGATTGACAATCATGAATCATATAATTGTAAATGTGGAAAAGACTATATTAAAGAATTAAGTAGCTACTCCATTTATTAGATCAAAGAATTGTGTAAAACTATATAAATTTTAAAACTTTAAAACAACATATAGTTACAATTACTTATTTATATAATAATAAAAAGGAATAAATAGGAACCTAGCTAGAGATATGCCATTTATGTGGCATGTCTTAAAATATTTTGACACTTCATTTATAAATTATGATTTTCTTATTCGGCTAGATTACGAGAATGTAGAAATTTGATACTTTCATAAATCATGGTTCTTCATGTTTACTTATTGAGATTCAAATCAAATATACTTCAAATAAAATTTTAATTTCAAATCAAGCTTATTTTAAATCGGTAAGTTTCAAAAAAAATCTAGATTTAATATCTTATATGATTACTTAATTATGTATTCTTCATCCATAAAGTCACTCAACTTTAAATTTTAATTCAAAAGCCATTCAACTATTCACTATTTTTCTCAAAAAATCACTTAACTATCCACTATTTTCTGAGAAAGTCACAAACTTTAAATTTTAACTCAAAGTCATTCAATAATCCATTTTTTTCTTATAAAGTCACTAAATCATCGAACGAATTCAATGCAATCTTCTTACTTGGATTTGTATAATTTCATAACCTAAATGCATATTTTTGGATCTTGTTATATGCTCTTACTAAAGTGCTTTAGGAGGGTAAAAAGTAATCTTCGACTGATAATGGTAAAAAAAGAACAAAATCTTTTTTGATAATGGTGAAAAAAGAATAAAAAAAAATAAAAATTTGTAGTTTAAATTTGCACAATTGAATTTCCTTAATAAAAAAATTCTCTATAGATAGGAATGTTGTTTCCCGTAAAAAGAACAAGAAAATATTGAAGAGAGAATTACTAACTAGAGTTCATATTATTTAATCATGATTTAAAGATTACTTTATTTAAATAAATATGGACCATTAGATTTTAAAATTGACAAATGTCATTAAATTAAATGTGTACTGAATCAATTGAAGAGATTGGTATACTCGAGAAAATCCTCTTCCTAGAAGAATGAGGTAAAATAAAATGGGCAAATATTGTATTATTAATGGGTCGATTTAAATGAACGGGTCATTTAATTGATTCAAATGGATATAATTTTTCTATTTAAAAATAATTTATAAATTAAAATATCAATTAAATAAATTACATATCTTTTTGAGTAAACAATAAATAATTGAGTGATTTTTTTTAAGGAATAAATAGAATGTTGAATAACTTTTGAGTTAATTTAAAGTCAAGTGACTTTTTTGAATAAAGAGGAGATATTTGAATTAAAATTTAAAAGTGGATGAATTTTTGAGTGAATAAAGAAAATTTGAGGGACTATCAGAGATATTGGTTCAAAAAATCTGCAAATACTCTTGTGCAAAGAATTTAAAAATTCAGGACTACGTGGCGCTTAGGGAACCGCGTTCAAATACTGGGGCATTATTTTTGGAAGCCTGATTTCCCCATATCATCCCGACGGAGTCCAAAAGAGCAGAAAAATAGTGTGAGAGAGAATGGCGAAGCTTTTATCCACACCTCGTCTGACCTCCATTCACAAACTCACAGTCGCTTCAAGTCTCTCCAAGTCTTCTTCTTCTTCTCCAATTCACTCTTCTCCCACTGTTTCCCCCATTTCTCTGCACTCAAATTCCCTCTTTTTCTCCCTCTACACTACTCCTCTCCTCACCCTTCGCTCTATCGATAACCCTTCCCATATTCATCGAAATTTCTCCGTTTTAGCCTTCGACACTAAGAATGAGGACGTATCACCGTCTTCCAAAGATGACACTAAGGATGAGGACGTATCATCGACTAAGGATGAGCCTGTTGCTGAAATCAACGCCGATGATATTGGGAAAGAAGATCAGTATCCAACCGGGGAATTCGAATTTGAGGAGTATGGTGTTTGGAAGAGCTTAGTTGTGAAGTTTAGAATGCTCTTTACGCTTCCTTGGGAGCGAGTCCGCAAGGGAAGTGTTCTCACCATGAAATTGCGCAATGAGGTCAGTACTAAGAGCTATTTTCTATTTAAATATAGATTGAAAATTTTAGTAATCATGTTAGCAATGTCGAATTCCTGCCTGTTCCTATGTGTATAAAAATAGTGTAGTGATTTTTTTCGAATAGAATTATAACTCGTGCCTGTGATAAACTTCGTCCAATGCATCACAGAGTTAATGATGAGCTGCAGTATTTGTTATCCAATTGAATTTGCAATATGCAAGTATATACATGCTTTAGAACGAAGAGTGTCATTAACTTTAATTCTGGTGCATCTGATCATTATTTTGGTAAGGTAATTTTTGTGATGAAGCATAGTACTAAACATGTTTTATTTCTTTCTTTTGGTATGTTCTTTGATTTGGCTGGGGTCTTTCGAAACAACCTCTCTACCTACATAAGTTAGGGGTAAGGTCTGCGTACACCCTAAACTCCCCAAACTCCACCTAGTGGAGCTACACTAGGTATTTATTGTTGAAACATAGTACTAGAATATCACGGTGCAGATACAAAATGCAGAAAAGCTGGCCATGGATCCTATTATATCTGAAAGGGATCGTTTGGTAGAGTGTATAAAAATATTGCTTAATAGAGTGTGTTAGTAATGTTTGTATTAGTTATGCTTGCATTGGTTATGCATGTATTATTTCCTATGCATTGTTTGGTTTGGTATATTAAAAATAATATGCATTGTATAAAAATATTTATTTATAATATATCCTCTACAATTGTGGTGGAAAAGATGTACAAGTGGCTTTTGAGGGTAATTGAGTCTTTAATTATGCTAATGCATGTATTAAATCGCTTTACATTACTTATACCTAGAAAAAGTGTACCAAACAAGGGACTACTAATATATAAAGCTAATGCAAGTTGCAAATATTATTTTTGCTAATGCACTCTATTAAACGACCCCTAATGAAGTGAAAAACCAGCATTAACCAAAATCTTAAGTTCTGAATGCATCTATTGTTAAGTATTACAACACTTTCCTTGCTTCCTTTCCAACCAAACAGTCTACATAATGCAAAGAAGGATGGTCTTCCAAATCTTCTTCTGCTCCTTCCTTGTCCTCTGGTTTTGCATCTGATCATTAAAAGGGTAAAATTATGATTAAATTACTAAGTGTAGCTAAATAGAGAGGCAGAGAATGGGAAGTTACACATTATCGGCACATAATACTTTTAATTTGCTAATTCTTGTTCAGATATTTCTTCTCTGTTTAGTTGAGGTAATTGAACTCTTGCACTGTTTTTTGTCCTCTCAGATATCTGATCAGTTACAGAGCCGTTTCTCTTCAGGATTATCCCTACCTCAAATTTGTGAGAACCTCATGAAGGCCGCTTATGATCCTCGAATCTCTGGTGTTTATCTCCACATTGAACCTTTAGGTTGTGGCTGGGGCAAAGTTGAAGAAATTCGGAGGCATATACTGGACTTCAGGAAATCAGGCAAGAATTCGTCTTTGTACTTTTATGAAATGGTGAGATCCGAAAAAGGTTCATGGGCTTGTCACTTGATTATAAGTATCATACTTTGGAAAGAGGAAAAGGATGACATTTCTATACATCTCACACAACATGTGTGATAAGTCTTCAAGTATGTCGAGCATCTTGGAGTATGCGCCTATTTCAGGACCTCCTACGTCATGAGACTGGGATAATGCAATATCTCAGTTAAGATGAATATTAGACTAAAAAACCATCTTATAAGAAACCTAAACTTTAAAGACACTAGGAGAAAATATTACGCAATGCTAAAAAAAATTATCTTCCTTACCTTCCCATTGTAAAATGCTAAATAAAATGATCAATGTCACTACCTTATCATGTCTTGGATTATGAGGCCATCTCTCTATTGTGGATCATCATGTTATGGTATTTTCCTTTGCAGTTGCATCTGAGGTATCTAATCACACAACAAATCTAAGTTTCAAATGAGTATATGTTGTATAGACTGAAAGTTACTTGGATTAATTAAGCTTCTTATGTTTAAGGAGTGCCATATGAGATCCATTTTGTTTTAAAATCTAGAATTGGGAAATATAAAAGTAAAGAAGAGCGTTAATCTTTGTCATTTTTCAGGTAAATTCATAGTTGGCTATGCACCTGCTTGTGGTGAAAAGGAGTACTACATTGGCTGCGCTTGTCAAGAGCTTTATGTCCCTCCAAGTGCTTACTTTGCGTTGTATGGCTTAACAGTTCAAGCATCATTTTTGGGAGGTTTGTTCTTTAGCCTCCCAGCTGAAACAAAAAAAATCTTGGAGAGATAAGTTCCTCTTAAATATCAGATTTGCTAAATTCTGTTCGTTCTTGAATGTATGGATTAATTACCTCTTTGGAATATTGAGTTGGTCATCATTGCAATAATGGTTATTTTTCATCAATTTAAGTGAGTGCAAAAAGCAAAACCTATTTAAATTTGAAGTTGCTGGAATTTGCTAGCCAGTGTTACTAGGGTTTCAGAGTATGCGTGAATGCAGCCTGAATTGTTGAACAATGCTTCTTAATTGAATATAGCTAGTTTCAGAGTATATGTGATCTCAATTGCTTATGATCAGCCCTTAGCTGCAGCAAATTTATTGCTCTGCAGGTGTCTTTGAGAAAGTTGGAATTGAGCCACAAGTGCAAAGAATTGGTAAATATAAGAGTGCTGGAGATCAACTAATGCGTAAAAGTATATCTGATGAAAATCGGGAGATGCTAACTGCATTACTTGATAATATATATGGAAATTGGCTTGAAAAAGTTGCTCTTACTAAAGGTGACTTCAGATTTGAACTTCATACTGGAGATTTGAAGTCCAGTGGGGATTTTCATGATCTGTTTTCTTACTCAGGGAAGAAAATAGAAGACATTGAGCAGTTCGTTAATGATGGAGTCTACCAAGTTGAAAGGCTAAAGGAAGAAAGCTGGATAACAGACATTAAGTATGATGATGAGGTATAGTAAGTTGCTAGGTATCTTGAGGTATTACTTGAGAAACAGTTCTTTGATTATTTGTAAGTTCAACTGATTTATTAGCTGAATTCTTTTTTTTTCTGGTGTGAGGGAGGGGAGGGGTTACTTTTCAAATGAATTAGGATTCATAATGGATTTACTTCTTTTCCAGGGAAAATCAATTCTTAAGAACTCATAAAGGAAAAGGATGTAGACAACTACTAGTATGTGCCATTTCATGTGACCATTCTGTTTAGGTTCTAGGATGATTTTACCTCTTTCTCTTTATTAGAATTTAAATGAAGAATTTTGCATTTGTATGTATGATATTATTCTTTTGTTCATGGAATGTTGATTATATGACACTATTATTTTTGTTGTGTAGTCAAAGATCTTTTTCTTTGACCACAGTTTTTAGATATATTTTTTGGATTTTTTTGTCGATAAAAATTTGTACTCCCCCTGTCCCAATTTATGTGACACCCTTTCCTTTTTAATCTATCCCAAAAATAATGTCACATTTTTATATTTAGAAACAATTTAACTTTATGAGATGATTGACAATCACACAAGTATCTAATTTCTTAAACTCCGAGCCTAGTCAAATGGTGCCACGTAAATTGGGATGGAGGGAGTATATAATATGTTTATCTAGTTCCCAAGTGTTGCAAATCTAGATTAAAATGTTCAAAAAAACAATATCCAAATTGGAACCTTGCCAAATTAGGTTTCCTGAACTGTTACTGGGAACGATGAAAGTGTGGGATATAGCGAACTCTATATATAAGAAAGTGATAGCTGCACAGGTTATCACAATCTATGCACCCTCTTACAGCCTTATGATGAGATACCCTTAGTATCCAGTGTTTTCACCTTTTCTCTTATCTTAATTTTAGTTTATGGATGAAATCTTGGAAATCAGCTGAAGTTAAAAGATCCTTTTAATGATTAGACAGTCAGTATTTGTCAGACATCTGTATTGCAGGTCTTTATGTGATTATACTAGTATCTTTGCCTAGAAAACAAGATTGGCACGCACTGTTAATCTCTGGATTATCTTGTATGTATTAAGCTTAAATAGTCTGTTTCATTTGTGAATCCGGCCAACTGGATTTTATGACTTCCGCCATAAAAATGTTTAAATTGTTTCTTGAACTTGACATAAGAACTTAACACCTTTTCTCCCATGGTTATCAAGGGATCACTGATTTATGCATATCCTCAGGTAATGTCAATGTTGAAAGAGCGTTTGGGAATTTCGAAGGATGAAAATCTCCCTGAAGTTGATTACAGGTCTTGTCTTTTTGAATTTCAAGTCACCTGGATAATTTTTCTCAGGGTTTATTTTTTTTATTTTGCAGCAATAGTTTTGTACAATTATTATGTACATTGCTTTTCATGACACTTCTTTCTTATGCTTGGACTAATTAATGGCCCTGGAATTTTCAGAGAACATCAATACTTTAAAATAATATATTTTATGTAATTTTACGAAAAAAAACATCCCAGGCGGCTAAAGGAAAGTGTAATAACTTGTATCAGTTCGATTTTGAGATTTTGCCAACTATCAATTGTCATGTATTCTAGTATTGTCTCTCCACATATTCTTTGTCTCAGCTGTTATGCACTATTTTCCCTTTGGAACTTTTAACATTTTGTGATTATTATATTCTGATACAGGAAGTATTCAAAAGTTAGGAGATGGACTCTCGGTCTAACAGGTTATAAAGACCAGATAGCTGTCATTCGAGCCTCCGGGAGTATTAGTCGCACACGCGGTCCATTTAGTTCATCTAGTTCAGGAATAATAGCAGAGAAGTTGATTGAAAAAATTCGTAGTGTACGAGGTATGAAGTGTCCTTATATGTGCACTTTGTCAAGCCGTCAAAATATGTGAAAACAGGTCATTACAAATCCTGATTAGCCATAAATCGTGAATACCAAGTTTTTTAGTCTCAGAAAGACACTTCGCAGACACAAGGCGTTATCTGCTCTGTGCAGTTCTGGATACTTTGTTACTTGCTTTGTTCTCTTTGGCTTTGTTTCCAACTCATATTGTGGAAAGACTTGTATTGTTGATAGGCTTTTGCTTAGTATGAAGGAGAAAGACTCTTGTGAGGAATTTGTCACTGTTATGTTGCTAGAGATTTGATTGAATAAGCAAAGTGCTACACTTCATAGATCAATTTTTTTTTTGTCAGACTTAATAGTAAAACTTAGAGATGGGAAGGCCAGTTTGGTTAGTGGTAGTTGCAGGTTTATTTTTGCCGTCTAATGCATGAACTGGCTATAAGCTACATAAGTTATGCTAGAAGAACAGTATGTAAATTTTTCAGGTAACTAATGGGAGTCAGTGAACAGTTCAATAAGACTCGTGCATGTGCTGTTTCATTAGAGAAATTAGGGTGCAAGATTTCCCATATTCATCTCATCCCTTTTTCTCTCCTGTTTGAGAGGAGGGGACTATTCATTGGTGAACTCTCAAATCACAGCAGATTTGGATGCTTCTGTGTGTTGATTTTAAAAATGAAAGGAGGAAAAAGCTTTTGATAGGTTTAGGTGGTCTCGGTGCTTTTAGGTTATTCCTTTGGTTGCCAATTTTCTTCTTTATATTGTTTTTCATGTGTGTCTCTATGTTGTGCAGAGTCGAAAAGGTTTAAAGCTGTCGTCCTTCGAATTGATAGTCCTGGAGGAGACGCTCTTGCTTCTGATTTGTAAGTCCTGTTATGTTATGGATCTTTCCTTTTTATGCACTATTAAGGAGTCACTTTGCCGTCTAAATTTTCTCTCTGTAACTTGTATGATTGTTGCATTTATATCTCTTCTTTCAGATATATAGAGTCCTAACTATTTTTTAGGTAAACTATTAACATAAGATCCTAACTGTTTTAATTGATTGTCTTGTACAATGGAAATCTTAACTTATCTCCTGTTTGTGTGCTCCCATGATACTTTAGTTAAATCAGCTTGTAAAATAGGAACGTGATGTTGTTCTTTTCCTGTCTTCAAAGCAGTCAATCTATTTTCCACATGTAAAAGCTTCTGTAGTGTAGACTCTGACAAACATTATTTTTATTTTTCGGACCAAATTCTATGTTGATTTATTAGGATGCTTTTTACTACAGAATGTGGAGAGAAATTAGATTGCTGGCAGAATCTAAACCTGTTATAGCATCTATGGCTGATGTGGCAGCCAGTGGAGGATATTATATGGCAATGGCTGCACAAGCTATTGTGGCAGAGAACCTTACATTGACAGGCTCAATAGGTGTGGTGACAGGTAAATCTAAATACTACTACGAATTTTGGTCTTCTATAAACTGTGGTTGAGTGGTACCCAATTAAGGTGCTAATTTCAGATCTGGAATCATTTTCCAAAAGAACCTTATGTTTCATATATGTGGTGTACTGTGCTTTAGTTCTTGTATTTTTGCACTAGCAAGATGACTTCTGCACAGATATATCAGCTCCCAAAAGTTTGTACCTGATAAAGAGATACGTTTGTATAACTTGAACCCAAACATATTTCAGGAACTGAAATGTAGTTTAAATTTACCATCCATTTTTAAGAATTAGAAACAGCTCTCTCAACCACAGGAAAGCATCACCTTGCTTTTCAGGAATGACCTGTGCTCTTCAGGAACTCCATTAATCCTAGTTGTTTTAGAAGAAAAATTGTAGAACTCAATTGGTTTGTGTGTAATTGATGCTACTTTCATCGTCCATAACTCTTTGGTTCACAATTCGATTTTTATTGGATTATTCATCATTAGTTGGTCGGATTGCTTTTTTTCGTCTGAGGGTTTCGGGATAAAATTTTATGTTAGCAAGAGAAAAAAAAGAAAAATGTTAAATGTTTCACGTGTGGGCTGAGGATACATTTTATAAGGTGCAGAAGTGTGGATTGGATATCAATTGATCAGATTTGTTTGTTATCTCCAAATTGGCGAAGGTTTCAACTCATGTTAGACCACCAGTTGAACTATCCACAATTTCCTATCTTTCAAAGGAAGATATTAAGGAAAAAACATTTGTATCTTGAATGGCAGGTGTTTTTCCTTGTGTGGTATAAATTTTTTGAAGACTTTGTGCTTGCTTTACTGGGATCCATAATGTGGTCAATGATCCCTTGCATAAATGAATCTTGTCTGATTCCAAAATCCTATACTATCTTCACCTGAGAATAAATCAAAATGTTCTCCTTTTGAGTGCCATTCAATAAGGTATCACTCCCAAGTACAAAAATTCAGAACACATGCTTCAACTGTATGCTCTTGTATCAGTTTTGGTGCTCTTTGTAAGGCTGATTGTACTGATATTTATTTTACACACTTCAGGTTATGCCATAGAACTGTATCATGAGGGTGCAAGATTCTTCTAATTTTCCAAATAGTCAGTCCTTCTCAATGTATACCATATTTAGATCCACTTAGTACCAGCTCAAAATATATTGAAGTGTAACTAGATAGTTCTACATTGAATGGAATAACAGAATTTGTATCAAGCTCTGGAACTGGAGAAGGTATTAGGAGGTAATTCCAACTATCGAATGATATAATCATTTCAGGAAGAGGCTATGTTAATGCTTTGTCCATGTAATTAGCCTGATGTGGGAATTGAAGAACTGTTTCACAAGATAACATGTCATGTCAAAAATAAAAACAAAAATATGATATAACAATTTAAGATAGAGGACCAACTGTATCTTACAGGTAGGTTACATAATTAGAAAAAGGTAGCTCAGAGGTTGAGTCCTTGTTTGTATCTCTTCACTAGGACCTTTCCCTACTCCCAACGTTGCCATTCACCCACCCACTTCCTGATGCCGGCAATTTCATCTTCACACGTCATTCTCAGATATTTTTTTTGAACCAGATTTGTCTTCACAGTTCTAGATCCGAAGAGCTTGGACTGATATCAGTAAAATTGGGATGACAACTCTCTTTGGTGTGTGTGTAAGAGTGTATGCTTTTCTGTCTTCCTGCAAATAGGGTGATTGAGTTGATCTGGTATCTTGATGAACTCTTTAAGATTTTGGTTTGTGGGAGAGGCAACTCTTGGGTTTACTCCATATTTATGTTGGTCCATGTATTTGCTTTAATACGAATGTCAATCCTTTATAGTTGCAGTTTATCCGTTTCTTGGTTCCTCTGGGTTTTCCGTTCCTATCTGCACTGCCTGGAAGTCCTCTATTCTGCCGCTGCATGCCCCTTACATTTAGTTGTTTTGGTCCTTAATATTCACAAAATTTACTTGTAATGAGGTCTTCAGAGTTGGAATTGACCTTATGAGCTAGCTATGCTATTTCACATGTATGCCCAAGCAAACTTCTAAATCAGATTCAATATTTAAAAAATTACATGTTTTTGACAGGGAAATTCAACTTGGGAAAATTATATGAAAAAATTGGCTTCAATAAGGAGACAATATCGAGGGGAAGATATGCAGAGCTTACTGCGGCTGAACAACGACCATTCAGGTGAATTTTTTTCGTCTTCCTTGGGTTATACATGTTACACCTAGAAGGCTTGAACCCCATTATAAGAACATAAACTTTTATCGTGAATTTTATGTTACATCCTTCTGTTGTTACTGCTCTTTATAACAAGCTGAATTTTGATCTTAGAGACTAGCATAACTTCTGTGCTTATGCCTAACACCAAAATCAGAACTTTTCCACTTCTACTAATGCATCCAGTTGGTTCTCGCTTTGTGGCTTTCGAGTTTAGTTGTTTTAAGCCTACAAATGAAAATCCAAATATTGGATTTTAGATTGTCTTTTGATTTAGTATTTTCTAAGATAGAACTTCATCTGTAGGCCTGAGGAAGCAGAACTGTTTGCCAAATCTGCACAGCATGCATATACCCAATTCCGAGACAAGGCTGCCCTTTCAAGATCAATGACGGTATGATACTTGGTAAAGAAGACAGCTTAGAAGAAAGCAGTCGTTACTTTATTTATCAGTTGATTGAAAATACCAAGCACTCCATTTAGGTGGATAAAATGGAGGAGGTTGCACAAGGGAGAGTCTGGACTGGAAAGGATGCTCTTTCACGAGGTCTAGTTGATGCTGTCGGTGGTCTCTCTCGTGCTGTAGCAATTGCAAAACAGAAGGCCAATATACCTCAGGATAGACAGGTGTGTCATAAGTAAATCTATTTTTGCTGTTAAAACAGCCATGTCAGACTGAGCACATAGATTGTAGTGCTCTGCAGCCTGAAGCATGATTTTCAAGTTTGTATCAGTTTATGCATTGGATCTTTGTCAACTGTCATTCTAGTGAAATTTTGGAGCTCTGTTGGGAACCTAAGGATCCGAATCTCTTGATCTTCTAAGAGAGCTGGTGAATTTTCCTGCCAAAACCAAGTTATAGAAAATCTCAGCTGCATCTGTCATCAATAAAAAAGTAGAAAGATGAGGAAGTTGCCACAACTTTTGAGATAAAATTAAGTGAGATATGTAGTCAAAGGAGAATTCCTGAGAAAATTACATCCTAGAAATAATCTGCTCTCAACTTCCTTTTTTACAAATTATCAAAAAAGAAGAAGTTGAGAATGGACCACTCACGACTTTACTGCAAGATACTTCAGTATGTGCTGTGGTCAAACAGCAGATTTAGCTTTGTTTTTGTGCCATATTTTGGAAATCTGAACAATAGTTTTTGTTTTCATAGTCAGATGTGAACCATTATGGTACTCATCCCAGGGTCTTCTGTTCAGAAAAATGAAATGCATGATGAATTGATGATGTTTGATGCCCAACTAGTTTAGTGGTAATAATACCTAACAAATCTTGGAAGCTGCTTTCTATCATTGGTTACTGAAAAAGTAGTCAGAGGCGATAAAGTTTGATTTGATAAGAAAAATACCGTTGAAACAATATATCGGGTTAGTTCCTCCTTTTTTTTGTTTGTATGTTCATCTCAGTCTCTGTATTTTTTGAAGGGATTTGTAGAGGAGATAAATTTCTCAGTCTTCCTAATTAATTGTTAAAACTGCAGGTTTCTGTTGTTGAGCTGTCAAGGCCATCCACGTCCTTACCGGAAGTTTTAAGCGGCATAGGAAGCTCTTTGGCCGGAGCAGATAGAACTTTAAAAGAGTTGCTAAATGATGTGGCATCATCTGATGGGATCCAAGCCCGTATGGACGGCATCATGTTTGAGAAATTAGGAGGAGCTGCTTACACCAATCCCCTGTTTTTGTTGATAAAAGATTGCCTCAGTTCCTTCTAAGTCAAAGGTTGTATGCTGCTGTTGTATCAGAAATATCTCATTTTGTTATTTGCTCAAGCACAACGTTCATACAAGGATCTTACATTTTGTTGAGGATGCAGAATTCGGTTTGTCTACTTAAGGACAAAAGCAAAAAATCAGGTACTTACTTCCTTTCCTTGTTTTCAGTATAGAACTTCCGATATGTTTTTGTTTCAAATCTTGGGTCGGTGAGTAAGTGAAACAAATGGATAGGTGGTAAACAAAAGATTGAATTTCCTTACTTCCTTAAAGTTGATAGTGCTAAAAATATATTTGGCACTACCAATACTTGTAAAAATTATTTGAGTAATTAAATTAAATTACAGTGGTTGCAGGATGGTATATATGAGCTCTTGCTGATTTGAATTCAGGATGGGTGGTTCTCAACAAGGGTATGGAGGTACTACACGAATTAGTATATCATGACATTCTGTTATATACAACTACTGTAACTTAGAAACAATTCCACTTTGTACTTCCGTATGAGTCATTCTGTTTGAACAGATAGATCCATTGTGACAACAGCCATGTAAAAAATACAGATTTACAATTTAGAAGTGGAACATTCTCATTATCTGTTTCTCCAACTCCTTTCTTTTTCTAAATGCAGTAGAACTATTGTTGCTTCAAGGCTCAAGCTTTGTGCATAGAGGTAGAGCTCGGTTTTAATTTTTTTAGGATTCCCACCTGGCGTTCTTCGGGGCCCAACAAAATCCGAATTCGCGCCCTGGAGCTCCACATTGGTGATAAATTGCTCCTTATAAAAGGTGACTCTCTATCGAGGGCTCGGTACCCGAGACCTTTGGTTGAGAATGAAGGAGCACTTATCACTTCACTACGCCTATATGGATTAAGAGAAACTAGAAAGCTTTCATAACATGACGAAAGAGAACTATACTCCCTCTCCCCTCTTCACAATGAAAATAAAATACAATAATATCCGCAACCACTACCTAGGGGGCATGTTCACTTTCTTTCCTGAAGCCAAACATGTTATGTGTTTTCAGTAGTTGTCAACTGCTTTCGAGGAGTGGTGTGTAGATAACTTTCATGTGTTCTTTTGGTCATGGTATATGGTTATTAGAGGAAAATATAGGAGAGGTAGTTTGATATTTAGAACAGGTATATAGCTATAGCTTCATCAGTTCATTTCGCCGAAGAATATGGGTAATCAATTGCGGTTGCTTTCTCCACCTGATATTATACTTCAGCCTGCACACCAGATCCGGAAGTCACATGGTTAATGTGCTCATATCACATTGTGACTTCAATCCAGATCCTTGACTTTAAAATGCAGTTTCTTATGAATCGTGAGGAAGGAGAGACGGAAGATAAGCGATAGTATTTGGTTGAATTGGGAGTACAACTTACTTTATCCTTGTTAAATCACTTCTTAGACAGTAAGAGAGTTTTTTGTTTAATTGGAGTTCAGTTCATTTGAATCCTTCTCTCCTCCACTAAGATTTGCCGAGTAGAGTTAATTGCTGCTATACTAGTAAGAGGCAGTAGGAACTGGTTGGTTGGTCAAGACGCACACAAGTTGATCAGACATTGTAAAGAGAGGAAGTGGGTGTGGTTTATCATCTAGTATTCAGCTCTTTGAAGGTAAAAAGGGGAAAAAGATGATTATTAATGAGTTTCTTTTTAATTTGTAGATTGAAATTAGTGAATCTGAGTTATTGCTTGCGATAACCCTAGACTGGAGGGTGCATAGCAGTTTAGATTGTGGTAGTATTGACCACTAAACTAAACTTGAGAGAAGAAGAAGAATTGAAAAATAGGGCTTATGTCACAGTTGTTAGCTTGTGAGCTCAACAATACGCACAAGAAGACAGGCTGCAGATATACATTTGGAATATCTCGCTAGGTTCCAGATTTCAGTTTCAACAGTCACTAGGTTCTAAGCTTCTCTATACTTGGGCATTGGACATTAAAAAAAAAACTATAAAGAAAAGTTAAAAAGTGTTTGATTATGCATTTAACTTGAAAAAAGATAATCATATTTTTACATTGAAATATATTACATCATATCCATATTATAGTAAAAGTAGGAAGCTCCATAGTTGAAAGTTGAATTACAAAAATATTCCTAATCATATTTAAAATAATCACTTTGTCCTGATCATTTAACTAATGTATCAAACTTTTCCTATAACAGCATTTATATCTTTTGTCTTTTAAACTTCAATCAGTTATATAATCTATACTCTTTTCATATTCTTNACTCTTCAGTTATATAATCTATAGTCTTTTCATATTCTTTGCACTTTATAAAGTTACCATCCTGTCAAATTTCTTTATCATTTTATTCTTACTCCTATTATGTTAGACTACACAAAAAGCTATTATTATCTCCCTCTTATTTGTTGAGTTTACCCTAGCATAAGGTAATACTATTTTTTTCCTTTGAACAAGTTCAATTTCTGTTTACTGCTTAAATTTGGCTTGTGTTTACGAAACAATGTTTATAGATAATATTTTTTATTTTATTTATTTCACACACTCTGTATTTTTAGTTTGCTCCAAAAAGNAGCTATTATTATCGCCCTCTTATTTGTTGAGTTTACCCTACCATAAGGTAATACTATTTTTTTTTCCTTTGAACAAGTTCAATTTCTGTTTACTGCTTAAATTTGGCTTGTGTTTATGAAATAATGTGTATAGATAATATTTTTTATTTTATTTATTTCACACTCTGTATTTTTAGTTTGCTCCAAAAAGTATCACTCTGAGAGTAGCTGTTGAACCAAATTCGTAAGTATGGAGTATATATTTCATGAGTCTGATTTTAAATCCAACTTTATTGGTTTCATTTAGTGTCATTTTTGTATGCTTTTGTGGCCTCTCAATTCTTATTTAGTATGTATATTTATTTTTAAAACATTATTAGTATCATACTTAATGTTGCTATCTTCGTAAAGAAATAGAATAACTCCCAAGCATGTATCTCATTTTGTTATATGACAGATAAATAATATTACATTACAAATATATGTTGCATTTGACTCTACTTTTTCAACTAAATGACTGTTCAATTGCTAAACAGAGTATTATATACTTCATTTTAAGAAGTCTATATTAATATATTAGGATGAGACACGTGTCCAGAAATTAATTATACAAAAATTGAGAAGAATCTAAGTCAAAAGTTGAATTACAAAAATATCTCTTGACTATTAATTTATTATCTTGAAATTATTTAAAATAATTTTTTTATTAATATTTATTTTGGAATTCGTGAATTTTGACTGTTCGTATTATGATAATAACACTCCTATTGTCTAACTAGACTTACAATCCAGTACTCATTATTAAACTGTAAGTTATTATTAACAAGAAAACAAAAAAAAATCACAATCTTTACAACTTTCACGTACTAATAGAGATGATTTTTCGTATTGATTGTTGCTACAAATTTCTTAATAATTAGTCATAATGATTTTTCATTACACATTTAATATATACATTNAATACATTTTTTACATATTTTATCCTTAGATTTTTACTCATACATTACATTTAAATGTTATAAATTATTTNTACATATTTTATCCTTAGATTTTTACTCATACATTACATTTAAATGTATAAATTATTTAATTAATTAAATATTAAATAGTAAATAACAAATCATCATATTAATACACATAAATTTTATTATCACTAATTTTTCATTGTAAATATGTGTACTTCCTGATTATATTTATTATGGTTTTTACTCCTATCTCTCACCATAATCTCAAATGGATTAATTTCNTTAATTAAATATTAAATAGTAAATAACAAATCATCATATTGATACACATAAATTTTATTATCAATAATTCTTCATTGTAAATATATGTAACTTCCTGATTATATTTATTATGGTTTTTCCTCTTATCTCTCACCATAATCTCAAATGGATTAATTTCATATTCATGGCTCTATTCTTCAATACTATCATATCAATAGTGACATTTGACATAATAATGTACAAACTTATACTAATTACAAAAAAAAATATATATATATACTCTCTTCTCTCGTCTCTTTTTATTTGTTTAATTTAATATTTATGTTTCTTGTTTGTTGTTATTGTAAAAATTTTATAATGTTGTGTTGTTATTATNAATATCAATAGTGACATTTGACACAATAATGTACACACTTAAACCAATTACAAAAAAAGAAAAATATATATACTCTCTTCTCTCTTCTCTCGTTTCTTTTTATTTGTTTAATATTTATGTTTCTTGTTTGTTGTTATTGTAAAATTTTTATAATGTTGTGTTGTTATTATTATTGAGAATTTACCATGGGGCTATATACATTACTCTAGCATGTGGTATTTTAGTACCCTCATTTGAATATTGAATTTGTGCAAAAGTTATTTATTTTTATTTTATTCACTTTTAATCAATTTAGTAATCAAATATATATTCTTTTCTTAGAAAGATATATGTAGTTCCTATCTGAAAAGGATGACTTTTTTTAGTAAATTTCATAGATTCAAAGGGGATAAAATATGTAATTTGCAATACAAAATTTATATAAAGTATTTTGGAATAAACGTGCAACGCACGTTTTCAGATCTAGTGTGTATATATATATATATATATACTAGTTTCTGATCACGTGCTTTGCACGTATGTTTCATGTGAATTTTTATAGATACGTTAGAATGACTAAAATTNATAGTTCCTAACTGAAAAGGATGACTTTTTTTAGTAAATTACATAGATTCAAAGGGGATAAAATATGTAATTTGCAATACAAAATTTATATGAAATATTTTGAAATAAACGTGCAATGCATGTTCCCAGATCTAGTTAACAAATAAGTACAAATATTAGAGATTTAATTAATGGTCTTACTGTTAAAGAATGACAAAAGTCCACATCAGTGGTTAATGAGATGGGCGGACTCCTTATAAGACTTGATCAATCCTCCTCCCTTTGAGCTAAGCTTTTGGAGTGTGAGTTAGGTCTAAGACCTAATTACACATGGTATCAGAGTAGGGCCAGATGTTAGCTAGCTTAGGTTTTGGGGTGTGAATTAGGTCTAAGACCTAATTTCACACTTACATGGTGTTAGTTACAAATTATATATAATATAAATAATTATAAAAAATTATCTTTTTTATTTTATTCTTCAAATATAAAAAAAAATAATCTTCTCTATTTTATTCTCTAAATATAAAAAAAAATAGAGAGTAAGATAAAAGATAAACAGGAGATGGTGTAATGTATTATCAGAAGTTGTTCATACATGTGATGACTACTTATTTACTCCATAGTTAATAGTAATAAATTAAGTGTCTGCCACCATTACATTGTAGCTTAAGATCATCATATTCGCATCATTTTTTTTTTTTGATTCTTGGAAAAAAAAAGTTCCATTCTCTTTGACATTGTTAACTACGATGACATATACTGTATTTCTTTACGCAATTAGCTAAATAACGAATGTATTTGATACGGAAGGGAAGCATTGTTTTATCAGCCCAGTAGTTTGTCCTATACAACAGCTAAGCGGGTAATAAATTATGTTGTAATACATCGATGATGGCCACGCCATCATTTTTGGAGTTTTGTTGACCTGAGTTTCTCTGGGGAAGTTGGATTTGTGCCTTTGCTGCTTCAGCGCTGACTGGATTTCTATATAAATAATAAACCCCATCCATTTGTGAACCACATCTAGCCAATGGAGTTCCCAAACTTTGTCAAAAAGTATGTATTTCGGTTTAGAGAGAGAAGTAGTTCTAGAGGAGTGTCACCCAACTCCCCTACAGCTGAGCTAAAGCTGGAAGTGGAAGAGAGTAGCCCTGTAGTTGCTGCTGCTGCTGCTGCTGAAACCAATAATATCGATAAGTCGATGCTATTCATGGCATTCTGTTTAACATCAGGGGTTGAGATAACTCTGAATTTTGTACAGGTTGGAAACGGGAGCCGTAATCATGATCGTGATCATGATTCGCTTCCTTTGTGTTTCCAGTTGTTGTCATTTGCTATTTTACTTGCTTTCACTTTACTCTTCGTGGGAAGATTTATAAAGAGCAATTACCCAGCTGAATCTGAATTGCTAGAGCGGGCAGGTATTTTATTTGCGACTACAGCTTTCTACCATTTCATGACAATGCCCTTTTCTCTATTTCTCAAAGGTTGCTCTTGGGGCGTCTATCTATTCTCCTTGCTTGCTATTGCTATATGCAACCATTACTAATACGCTCGCTCTACTCAATCCTTCCTATAAATTTTTCTTATTTGGAAGGGAAGAGAAACGAAATCGTGGTCATAGTTTTTTACTATAATAATGAGGAAGGTTTACTTTGGGTTAATAAGATTGTATAGGTAAAACTATGAGCTAGTGGTTTTCTTGTTATTTCTTACCTTTACGATGTTAGCAAATATATATCATCTCCCTCGTGTTTTATAAAATTTCAGTTTGCTTTTCGGTTATTAATTGTATCAACAGTGTAAACTCTTTAAAACTAATGGATGTGATTCATCTCTTTTTTCTTATTTATATTTATTATGACTAAAAAATATTCAGTCCAAGTTGGTTGGCCTCTCGGTGGGATATTCTTTAATGGTTCAAAAAGCACAGTTTAACATGAAGCGTGGAGTATTTTCTAAATGTTTGTTGAATTCAATATAATAATCCCACTAGTGAAGTGAAAAGGCAAAGTTATTTTATCTTAATCGTTCGGTGTCGGCATCTTTTTCTATCTCTAACTGTTCTCCTAATCGGGTAAGGTAATCGGCTAATCAGAAATTTATCTTCAGAGCTAAGTCCCGAGGAGGCAGGTTGAAATGTACAGGAGTAGGTTAGCGTCTCGTAGGACAAAAATGATATTTATTTTAAAAAGATATTTCAGTCAAATAAAATTCATCAATAGCAATAAAAATCAATATAAAAATTAGATGATTCTCCCGAAAAATCCCTTGATACTTGCACATAATTTCTTGTTAAATACAATGAAATAAAATCATAGAAGGCACCACGAAAACTAGCCGTACTAGTTAGCCCATTGAATAGAAAGGCAATAATATCCGGGTCCTAATATAACATTCTTTAGTTAAATACTAATATGTATTTGCAAAATGCCTTAAAATAGCATGTGAAATGCACTTGCTACAAGACAAAATTAATTCGGTCGGTGTGCAGGAAAATGTTACTAGTTCATTTGCAACAAAATAGCTACAAGGCTGAATAAATTGAACGAAGAAAAAAATATTTTAAAAGCGTTCAAATATATGTTTTTTTTTTTTTTTAATAACAATGACATAAACTTGAAAATAATTTTATAAAAGCTAAATACGACGCACTATTTCACTTTGAGATTGACGTTTGCAAAATTAAATTCAAAATAGGATAAGGGATCTAAAGGCCACCACCATATACTTCTTCGCCGCGGGTATCCGTAGGTAGCCTTGCTATGTATGTTTAATGTTCACGCTGGCGAGCTTCCCCACGGCTGCGCCGTCGCCGGCGTCGAACTCATGCTGCCGCCACCAGCCCCAATTTCAAACCGTCAAAGTTAGTCCAAAACCCAACAAATTACGCTCGTTTGCAACTACCTCCATTTCAAAATCGGCAGGTTCAATTTGCACCCCAACACCTGAGGAAGATTCTATAACTGCAAAATCAACTTGGAAGAATCAGCTCAAGAACCCATTAACGCTATCCGAAGAGATCACGCAACTGTGCGAAACCAAAAGTTTGTCGGAAGTTTTCCGTACATTTCAAGAATACCTCGAAAACGCCTTCTACCACTCGTCGGAAAAATCCGAGGCCTTAGGCGTACTCTTACAGGCATGTGGTAAGCAAAAGGACATTGAAACGGGTCGTAAAGTCCATGAAATGGTTACTTCGTTGACCCGATCGAAAGATGACGTTATACTCTGTACGCGGCTCATCACGATGTACTCCATGTGTGGTTATCCTTCTGATTCTCGCTCTGTTTTCCATCAATTACGAAGCAAGAAACTGTACCAATGGAATGTTCTTATGAGTGGGTACACAAAGAATGAACTTTGGGTTGCTGTTATCTGTTTGTTTATTGAGTTGATGACTTCAACCCAGGAAAAGCCAGACAATTTTACCTTTCCTTTGGTTATCAAGGCTTGTGGAGGGGTTCTTGATGTGGGTATGGGGAAAGCTATTCATGGGATGGCATCAAAGACGGGTTTGGTTGGCGATGTCTTTGTAAGCAATGCGTTAATTTCCATGTATGGGAAGTTTGGTCTTGTTGAGGAAGCTATGAAAGTGTTTGAGCATATGCCTGAGAGGAATCTGGTTTCGTGGAACTCAATGATTTCTGTGTTCTCAGCGAATGGATATATTGAACAAAGTTTTGATCTTTTCAGAAATATATTTACAGGGGATGAAGTTCTTGTTCCAGACACGACTACCATGGTTATTATGCTGCCAATTTGTGCAGCAGAAGAAGAAGTGGAATTTGGGAAGATTATTCATGATTTAGCTGTAAAGCTAGGATTATCTGACGAGTTAACAGTGAATAATTCTTTAGTGGATATGTATTGCAAAGTTGGATGCCTTTCTGATGCACAAGTTCTGTTTGAGAAAAATGAGAGCAAAAGTGTGGTCTCTTGGAACTCCATTATCGGGGGTTATTCAAGAGAAGGAGATGATAGAGGAACATTTCATCTTATGAGAAGGATGCAAAGTACTGAGGAGTACATGAAGGCGAATGAGGTTACTCTACTGAATGTTTTGTCCGTTTGCCTAGAGGAGTCAGAGCAGTTGATAGTGAAAGAACTGCATGGCTACTCGCTTAGAAATGGTCTTGAATACCATGAGTTGTTAACAAATGCTTTTATAGCTGCCTATGCAAACTGTGGATTGCTCAGATATGCGGAGCTTGTATTCCACGGAGTGGCGAACAAGACAGTAAGCTCTTGGAATGCACTGATAAGTGGCTATGCTCAGAATGAGGATCCATCTAAGGCTTTGACTCTGTCCTCTAAAATGATGAATTATGGCTTGCGTCCTGACTGGTTCACTATTGGTAGCCTTCTGTTTGCTTGTTCCCACTTAAAACTGCTACATTGTGGTACACTAGTTCACGGTTTTGTACTTAGAAATAGTCTACAAACAGATACATCTACAATAGTTTCCCTAGTTTCATTCTACATGACTTGTGGAAAACCAGAGCTAGCACAACGTCTGTTTGACAGGATAGAAGATAAAAATGTGGTATCCTGGAATGTAATGATAGCTGGTTATTTGCAAAATGGGCTACCAGATAAAGCCTTTTGTCTGCTTCGTTATATGGTATCTCATAGATTTCAACCTGATGAAATTTCTGTGACAAGTGTTTTAGGGGCTTGTTCAACATTGTCTGCTGTCAGGCTGGGGAAAGAAGTTCATTGCTTTGCACTGAAATCCAACCTTATAGAAGATAGTTTTGTCCATTGCTCAATCATAGACATGTATGCAAAATCTGGATTCATAGGAATGTCCAAGTATGTTTTTGACCATATTCCACTCAAAGATATAGCATCATGGACAGCTATGATTACAGGATATGCAGTTCATGGACTTGGAATGGAGGCCATCGAGCTATTTCAGGAAATGCAAAAATCGGGCTTCATCCCTGCCAGTTTGACGTATGTCTCTATTTTAATGGCATGTAACCACGCCGGGCTCATTGAAGAAGGTCGACAATATGTTAGAGAGATGCAGACATTGCATGGTCTCAAACCTGAATTGGAGCATTATGCATGTGTTATTGACATGCTGGCTCGTGCTGGACAGTTTGATGATGCCTTAAATCTCATGGCTGAGATGCCTATGCAGCCAGATGCTCAAATTTGGTGTTCGTTGCTCAATTCATGTATAGTTCACGCCCAGTCAAATCTTGGGATGAAATGTGCTAACAAGTTACTGGAATTAGAACCAAAGAGAGCAGAAATCTATGTTTTAGTATCCAATTTTTTTGCTAGATATGGGGACTGGGATTCTGTTAGACAAGTGAGGGACAAGATGAAAGAATTAAGCTTGCAAAAAGAAATTGGTTGCAGTCAGATTGAAATTGGAGGAAAAAGCTACAACTTTGCTGTTGGCAATATGCTTTCCAAGCCATAAAAGCTCTAGTGAAGTTTGATGTGACCAAACGAAAACACATAAATTGGTTAGTACCTGAGATGATTTGGAAATTGGTTAGTACCTGAGATGATTTGGTGCTTCAGCATTTAAATGTAGAGGATAAAGAACAAAATCGAGGCAGCTACAACAAACTGTTTAGAATCACTTATGACTTGACTCGCGTTCTTCTTGTTGATGACTCGAAATCTTTCCTCGGGGAAAGCAGTTCACAAATTACGTCAATGTGCTTTAAGTTAGTGATGGCAGTGATCGTTAAGGAGATTATCACAAGGATTGGAATGAGAGGCACTCTCTCACATTTTTCTTAGATGGTTTCTCTGGGTACATAAATGAGTCGATTTCACTTGTTTTTGTTAGCCACCCTAATCGTTAGGATGTATATATCTAGTGATATCATATTACTTATACTCTAGTTTGGCTTGTGTTTTGATATTCCTTCTTAGCAATGGGTGCTTGATTTCAAGAATGATTCTTCCATGATGATATTTTTAAGTTTTCAAAGAATCATCTGAAGAGCAGCAGTGTGGCAGAATATGTTCTGAAACTTAAGTCAAGTGTGGAATTTCATTTCTCAAAATAAGATGAGAATGACAAAGGTTGATATACAAGCGCGGCTCAATATAATTGGGGGTCTAAAGTGAAATTTTAGTTTGCGGCCTAAAATATAAATAAATTTTATATACGTATTTATTGAAAATTTATTTTTCTTACACTATTTAGATGAAAACTATCAGTATATAATATTGTTTTTTCAATTATTAGTTTTCGTTAAGATTTTATCAACTCAACATTAAAGAACGTCATTTTAGTGAGACAATTGTTATATGTATTGTTAACATAATGCTATAAGTAATAAGTCGACACATATTAAATAAAGATAAGAGTTTGAATCATAGAATTTGATTCAAGAAGTTGATTATTTGATATACTTCATTTTAATATACTTGTAGTAATGCTTGAAATTACAATATAAAAAGAAACAAAAAGAATCTGCAAGTACAAAGGAGGTTAAAGAGGATAAAATAATATATTTTTAAAAATTATACTTTTTATCATAAATAATCAATTTTTCTATAAAATTTTCAACACATAATTTGATCTTGACAAAAAATTGAGGCTCCCAAAATTTGGAGGCGTAAGGCAAAGGCCTTATTTTCCATAACAGAGATACGACCCTGATACCAAGAACACCATGGTATTTTTATTCACCCTTCTCTCACGATACTACTTTATCGATCAGTCAGTTTAACCATTACAATTTCACACACACAAAAAGTCATTGAAAATCACTTTAAAACAAGTAACAAATCAAATAAAATGAGTTGATAGATTGTATCTTGCTCAAAAATACTATGAATGCTTAGTAGAAAGTCAAAACCTCAAAAAGATGAGAAATGAAAGCATGAAATTAAATTTAAGTCGAGGACTTTATATGTCAAATAACGTAATATAATTATGTACTTACATCTAGTTATAGTTAACCCATTAAAAAAAACTCAACCAAATAAGATAATCTCATATAAAAAAGAATAAATCAAGATCATTATAGAAATCGTTATAAATAAAAGGAAAAAGGATAAATATATCTCTAAACTATCGTAAATAGTATGCATATATTTTGTGCACATGCCGTTCAAAAACTAGATCATATATGTTCTTAGTCAAACGAAAGACTAAATGAAAGACTAAATAGGGACACGTGTGCAATCTTATTTTTATTTTTAATTAATTTTGAACTATTTTTATTTATAATTAATACTTCTTGTCGTCATTGGAAGGGGAAAAAGAAATCTTGCGGTGCCTTTACACTCGATCGTCTTGCTAGTTGCTACTCGGTAACTGCTATTATTTTGAGGTTTTTCCTATCCATGCTTTCTGAATTTAAGAACGCAAAGTGCCTCTAAGCTCTACGTATCTGAAATGCCACTATATAACTCAACCTTAATTCTGGCTTAGCTGCATTTGAAAATTGGCGGAGCTTTCATAGGTAAAATGGATTCTTCGGCGGCAAATTCTGTGTCGAACTCCCCTATATCCTCTGCTCCTCAGTCTCCCCGGCCTCCGCCTCCGTCGCAACCGCATCAGGTTTCTCTCGCTTATCTAATTTAACCGTTCATTCATTTTTCCCTCTTTTTTATGGGTTACCTTTTTTTTTTCTGTAGGAGGTCTCAAACCTCTCTGTTCTTGAAGCTGTGAAGAAGGAGGAAGTGATCGAAGATCCTCTCGAGTAAGTATATATCTAGGCTTTCTTGTATAACTGCTTTGTGATTTATTTTTATTTGAAAAATAATCATTGGGGTTGAAGTGTCTGCTCGGCCTTCTGTTTGATTTTTAAATTTATTGTATAATTGGTGATTTTATGGTTCTAAATGCTATTGGCAGGATTTAAGAGATTTCTTGTTGTTAATTCCTTCATATAAGGATGAATAGACTCGCAAAGAATTATTTAATAGCCTCTCTTGCTTCACTAGGTAGGGGTAAGACTATGTATCCTTCACGAACCCCACAAGTGGGATTACATTGGGTATTTATTGTTGTTGTAAAATGGGAAATAAGATATACTCATGGCTGATAGTAATGTGGCATTTATATACTCATGGCTGATAATCATGTGGCATTCTTTTGTGAGTTACTTATCACCTATAAACATTGCCCAATGATGGGAAGATACAGAGATGGGGCACAACAAGAATATTATTGACGTGAAAGTTTGGATTCAGCTGGTAGATATGATAATAAAGGGTATGCATCATAACAGGCTTCCAATAATGATTAGTTTTTATGGAAGGTGTTGGATAAATTTGATTGATTTGGAGCCCAACTGAAGTTATGTTGGTCTTCTTGTAAAGATAGCATAGAGCTTATCTGGCATCATGTGCGACAGTCAGATTCGAAAAAGTAAGATGCTTAATTGATTCTCTTGTAAGGTAGTAGTTGAAAAACAAAATCTCTTGGCTACTCTATTATCTGCTCCCAAGTTTATGTCCTATGTGCAACGTGAATTCGGTGTTAAAAACTACAATTTTTGGTGAATCCTCAGAATACATGCTCAATGTTTAATGGCAGTAGATTAGTACTTCAGCATTTAACTGAAATAGCAACAGCTTCCTGTAATGGCATCTGTTAAGTGCATGCTTATTAAAGGATCTCTTGAATTATCCACTTTAGCTAAATTAGTAAGCTCAAAAAAATTTTCTATGTTTTATGAATAAAATAATGAATAACTATGCATTATTATTTCCACATGTCTAGATTTGCAGGGCCTACCAGTTTGTTAGTAGTACAGGGATAAAGAGGCAAAAATAGTCGCACTAATCCTGTACATTAGTGGTATTATCTTATGTTAAATTTGTATAGCATATTTGAAATGTTTACTGGACTTTAGGCTCTCCACTACTTGAAAAGTTATGCTAAAGCTTTCTGAAAGTTAAATTATACCTAACAAGGTGTCTTGACCAATCGATGGATTCAGGTGTCACGTTGAGGGTCTCAACATGCTTACCAAAAAGTATAGATTCAAGTGCTTGAGAATATTATGGATTAGGCAGGGCAAGGAAATAAAAGCTTTGATAGGAGAAGAATGTGAAACCCCTCCCACGTGGGATTTTTTATGGAATTGTTGATTGCTTTATATTGCTTTGAGTCTTCTGCTATTTAAAAACTTAACCTAAACTGTTATGGGTGCAATGATGGAAATTAGCACATGGTTTGGAGTTTGGACTACTAACTAGCCAAGGTTGTTACAAAAGTCTGCTTTTGAATTAAATTGATACAAAATGCTTTTCTATCTCCTAGTTCATAATCTTTCACTATGTATGGAGAAAGATTATCTTACTTCCATTATTGTTGTATCATTAGAGGTAATAAAATTTCCTTTGATTGAAATATACTTTGTACAGTATTCATTATTTCTATAATATTGATACTACTTCAAAGATCAAAATCTTAATCCCATCAAAAACCAGATCTACCTTTATTTTACACCCCAGTTTTCTCGTAACCACAGTAATACCAATTTTGCCTTTCATGTCTATGGCTAATCAAACTAAAATATTTTATTTGTGAGAACAACTTGATGCGTCTCCATTATTGTATAGAAATTATAAGTTTTCATGTTAGGCCATCCCTAGCTGGACATCCTTTTAACAATAAAAACATTATCTTTTTCATTATCTGGTAGCATATCTAAGGGATTTTTTGGTATCCGTGATGGTTAATCTTAAGTCTATAGGGCAAATAAATGGAAAAAAAGAAAAAACTTTAAGTCTATAGTACTGATAAAGGGGAAAAAGTCAAAAGCAAGACTATTTATCCTGCTACAGCACTTCTTTTAAGTTCTGCTCAAGTTTTCTATCTATATGAATATAATCTGAACATGATGGAGGTCCTAACTCTCTATTTTCTTTCCATGCTGTGATGTAGTGATATGGAGACTGAACAGGATGAGAAGTTCAAGAGGTATGAAGTTGAGGCTAGGAGATATTTAATGTCCAAGTACTTTTCAGACAAGACTATTTTTGGAGGTAAATAGTCCGAGAAAGCACTATAATAAGGTCAATTTTTCTGAGTATTAAATCACCATGGTTGTTTTTCTTCTTGTTGCAAGTGAATTTTTATGATTATTACATTGAATTGCATTTACTTGAGGGATATTACTTTGAACATTAACATGTTTTAGAGATATATTTGTCTATTGGTTCCCCCACCATCCATTGCCTAATCTAAGTATCACTTTTAAGTTTATGTGATATGGAGATTCGCATGTTTATTGCAGTGCTTCACAATTATGTCCTTGTCTCCTTTGATGCGTGTGATTTTGAGAAGCAACTAGTGTAAACTCACCTAAACAAAATTTAAGGGCTTTTAACAATGTCAGGTTTTTTTCCTTTTTAAAATATTTAGCGAAATCATTGGAAGAATCTAGTGGTTTACCAGGACATCTTTTGATTACTTTAGTTGTGCCATTCCCTATCATCTGCTATTTAGCATAGCCGAGCTACAAGTTACTGGGACACTGACTAGACTGTGTACACAATCAACGAGTGGGAGTAGAAAAGTAAAGTAGGCATATTTGAATTACCAGTTATAAGCAGATTAACTGAGAGGTAGTAATCTTTGTTGGGGATATCATGTTTCCACAATTAAGGCAGACAAATGCTTATCTCTCACTTGATTATTACTGATTCAATCTCTTCTTTTTGTTTAGCTAACTCTTAACTTATCTGTGACATCTATAAATGTGTTATTGCAAACTCAGAACTGGCATGTCTAGATAACCTTTTTCCTATAGGTATGAGTCGTGAATGTGCTACATCGTTTGAGTTAGAAGAGGCTATTATCACTCCGCATGCATCAGGAAAAGGTTATTACTATGTCATATATTGTTGGGTTGCAATTGTATCCCTATAAATTTCTTAGGTCAATTGCAGTTGTGGCATTGATTGCTATGAATTGTTTCTGTTGAAACCATTGAATAGTTTTCCATCCCAGAAGTAGCAACATGATTTACTTTTTGACATGAATCAACTTCAATGAAAATTGTTTGCAGGAAACATCTTTGATGTTAAAATGGGTATAAATGGAGAGCAAGTAAAAGTAAGTAGGTGCGTAAATTTTTTTTACCATATAAATGAAGTATATATACAGCATGTTAATTAAAATGTAATGTATTGTGTTGTTGCCTCAAAATCTCCTTTCTTGGTCAGGTTTCCTGGGTACCAGTCTTATGCAGATCCCGCTAATTTTAATGACGATAACAGTAGCGACTCAGTCTCTACAATGGAAACTCCATCCCAGAGTACTGCTAATGGGCATCAACCTTCCCAATCTTGAAATTTCATTCGATACCGTCCTCTTGATCAGTAGAAATCTCCTGGACTAGGGTTAAATCTGAAAATTTTCAAGTAAATCAACTAGCGACTTGTATAACTTCTAGAACTATATGTGAAAAAAGGTATTAACTTACGTTGGATTGCGCATGGTTGTAGGTGTTATTATTGTTGTTGTATGCAAGGACAAAGATAGCATTCGGAGCTCTGGTTGGTTACTAAGAGAAATGCTTTCCATTGTGTTTTTCATGATACAAGTGAGGTTTGAAAACATGGAGAATGTTTTTCGGGAAAATAAGTGAGCTTTTTACTTTAATTTTGTGTTGGGTACTCAAGCAAAAGATGTTATTTCAAAAGCATTTGTATATAACTTAACAAAAATATTAACCTAAAGCTAACTTGATCATTTTTAAAGAATTTGTGTTTCTAGAGAAAAATGTTCTTACAAATATAAGCGCACCATCTTACATACGTAGGAAGTAAAGGAAATGAGCTTTTTGTTGATCTTCATATTTTTCAAAAAAAAAAAAAAAACAAGCTAAACAACCAATTTGGACATGTATTATTCCATATCATTGATTTTCAAGAATCAAACCACAAATTCAAGAACAATTTACAAGTTGCCAAACTTATAATAATAAAATACATCTCACAGGACGAGACAAATTCTGCACTTGTGGACGTTTTAGCCAACAACAAGCAAGCTCCATTTAAAATTTCCCCATGATCTGTGATTTAACAAATTCACTCTCTTACAAATATAAACAAATTGAGAGCTCCTGGTTGTGTATTATAACAGTGATATGGGATATGATGTACCATTGGCTCCAGAACAAAACTTATCCAAGCAAATGCCATAGAGCTTCTCTCCAACCTCCCTTGCATTTGGGTGGTGGTGGTGGTCTATTTGCAAGCATTCCAGTGCCAGCAAGAACTCTGTTTTTGCCCTGCAAAGTTGTGAAGCAACTGAAACTATAATGATGAACAAAACCTACAATGTGCCGAAAAGGGAAAGAGTTAAATTCCATGCACCAATGAGGACATACAATCTTTAGATCATTGATTTGCAGCAAATAGTAATGTGGTAATAAAAGCATAGTATAGTACATGGAACTGAATAAATGAAATAGGCGTGATATCCTGATATCTACAAAATACAAACAAAGCTTTAAATAGAAACACAGCAAAAATACATGCATAAATTGAACTAGTGCAAGACTTATTCTTATGTAGCCATCCACAGCCTCATTAATTGACATGCTCGGATCAGAAACTATCATGACATATTCACAAGCTTGCTCATACATGCTCTCAGGTCTAACACACTTAGCTTCTATTAAAGATCTGTTTCTGCGTAGACATGTATGAAAATAAGTGTTGAGACTTCTCAAATATTTGCAAAAATCTGAATTTCCTAACAAGTATCCGATTTTAGTCTTCCAAAGTGATTGCTATTTTACTCATGCTCAATTTTAAGCAGGGATCCTCACCACCAATGACTCCTTGGTCCTCAATTTCCAACTATTCCTGTCTTGAAAGACAACTGAGAATCCATCATCAAAACAAGCAATATCCCATCTTAAACATCTGTAGAAAGAGAGAACAGGGCCAATACCCTTGATAGCCCCTCAAACTTGGGACAATTTACCAGTGAAACAATCCAACTTAACAAGTGACCAAGCAGATACTTCAAATCAACAAAAATATCTCTCAAACACATAGGTCAGCAAAAACAGACGCGTGAAAACTACTTCCTGATGATGCGTCAAAGAACGAAATCCTTTCTATCCCACCATCTTGGCCATGGAAGCTAATTTGAAGAGTACAACTACCTACTGAAGTCATTTGTTTCACCTGGATAGGCTCTACATGAAGCATGCTTGACCAGGACAATATCAGAAAATGGAAAATACAATTGGCAAACAGATGTTACATGTCTAAGTCTAATGGGGGAAAGTGTCAACCACCTCTTAGTTCTTACTCCATCTAATGGCTCTAGCCTATCACTTAGTTTTTTCTCTTTTATTCTTTGTCACCAGAAAATTTTAGAGAAATGGAGGAGGATTTTTTAGAAGAGAAATAAAAAGTAGAGCTTTTCACACGCTCAAATGTAAGTTTAAACACTATTTTCTATGTCAACATGAGGTATGAGGTGCTCATCTGACATGCTTTTGTCAAAGAGGGGTGGGTGTCTATCAGGTCATTAGTTAAGTTGAATCATCAAGCAGACAAATCGTGCAAGTTTTTTAGGGGATATTTCCCTCTAAAGAAAGTATTTCTTCATGGCTCAAACATAAGAGCTACAGAGACTGACTGATGCATATCAATGAGTCTTAATACCTATGAGCTTTATACAATCTATAAGGTGTAAAGCTAATCTATAGACAATTCCTTCTTTCCCTGAACTTGCTTCATATGTAAAGTTAATATCTATGAGCTTTATACAATCTATAAGGTGTAAAGTTAATCTTACAATGAAAAATCAAATTAATAACAATTCCTTCGTTCTCTGAACTTGCATCATATGTAGAGTTTCAAAGGCAATAAGACATCCACATAGGTCTGACATCAAAATCATCTAGTATATTAACAATCTTAATTCAAGAAAACCAAAAACAAAAAAGAACTTCCAACATCATATCAACAAAGAGCAGGTCGAGTGCTCCCAGGCTTGATATACCTTCTACATAAATGCAAAAAATATACCTTCAATCAACTTGATCAAGTTCAAGTGTGTGAATTGTCTGGACCCTTCTTCTCCTCTCATAGCCATGATCATCTGTGGGCAACTCGTACCGACAAACTGGGCAGGTATTCCTAATCCCAAGCCAAGGCAGAATACAGTCACCATGATACCTATGAGCACATGGTAACTGTCTAACCTTTTCTCCCAAATTCAACTCATCCTTGCAGATAGCACAAGTAGCATTGTTATTTTCTAAATCACCTTTACTCACAGCCACAGTTGGAAGGTCTCTAACAACAGTCATGGAAGCTGGTGGTCTTCCAAGAAAACCATGATCGCCCTCTGCAAACTGTCCAAACAATAGCTCATACTCAGTAGTGTAATTGTAATCGTCTCGATCCACATGACGACCGAAATCGAATTCATCATTTGTAATTTCTGGGTCTGGCTCCAAATTCTGAACATTCAACAGAAACTCCCACTCCAAATTTTCCAACTCTCTTGCTCTATCCTCTGGAGCAGGAGATTCAGATACCTCCTCAACATCTAAGAACATGCTTAGAATCTCTCTGTCATCAACTCTTCCATCAATTTCTTCCCACTCAAAGTCCTCATTCACATCCCTATGATCCTCCAACTGGAAGGAACCCCAACACAGCCGAAGACTCGGATCATCACTCTCATTGTCGCAAATATTCTCATTTTCGTCTTCGCCATCAACTTCTTCCAGATTGAACAATCTGCCTGAAACGCAGTTATCATCAGGGTCCCAGTCAGATTCATAATCCACAACCCTCAACCCACTGACAAACTGTTCAGGGCCATCACAATCTTCAATATGGAACCCAGAATTATCAGAATCCCCACGAAAACCTAACCCTAGCCCAAAATCAACGTCTAAGCTACTCATTCCCGTAAACTCATCCCCTCCAATCAAACCGAAATCGGTCTCCAATACCGGGTCCGCATGCAGCAAATCAGGGTTGGAAACCACACGGATCAAAGATTGAGATTGCTCAACCCGTTGCTGAAACATATCCATAACAAAGTTTACTTGGTTCTCGCGGTCCATGACGGTGACAACCGAATCAGTTTCTGAAACATCGTCGCTTAAGGCCAAACCAGTCCTCCTACGAGAATACGAAGAGATTTGGGAACGGGAAGGGAAATCGGAGAGATCTGAGGGATCGTAAACATCGAAGTCACCGAAACTGAGAGGCCAGTAAGGAGAAGAGTCGAGGTCCTCTACGACGCCGTTTTCATGTTCGATAACATCGTCTTCGCCGTCGTTGAGGAAATTAAGCAGCGAAATGGAAACCTGAGCCATCGGTGAAGCGGAGAAAATACGTTTTTTCTGTGTGTGAAGAAGTGCGTTTTGTGGCTTTTGGTTTCCTTGTATTGATGGTTTTCTGGTTAGGTGTGTGCGTGCGTGTATTGAGTAAGCAGTTGATTTTCTTGGCGTGTGAAATTACTCTATTGAACACATCAAAAATACCCGTCCTTTCCACTCTGTTTGAAAACATCAAAAATACCCGTCCTTTTCCACTCTGTTTGAAAATTGGAGTGTTCGGTTTTAAATGGTTTGGGAAAAATTACAAATAGTACTAGTGACATTTATGTATCGTTTGGCAAGAAGTATTAATTAAAATAATCTATGGATTAAAATATAGTTTAATAAAAACATTATTTGGTTAATTTATTTAACCTAATTCATAGATTAGTTATACCTCATATAAGGTCTTATTTTATCTCTAGGAAAGGGAGGTATAGCTAATCCAAGGTTCAGCAATCCTTGGATAAGACCCCTTAAATGACTAAATTATCCACAAATCTTTTTTCCTACTTTTTTTTTGTAATTTATGTTCTTTTTTTATTTATATGAGAATATTTATAAATGTTCGTTTCATTCTCCAAATTTATTCCATGTAATTTGATGATTTCACAAACTAATATTTTTTTTCTCCATGTTTGAGTTGTTATATTAGGTTGATTTTTTGTTTTTTTATTTTTAAATGTAGTTCGTCAATTGACCACGTGAACTATTTTTTTATTTTTTTTTTAAATAAGCTAAGCGTATTTGAACAATTTAAGTAGCCTTAAATTCATGTTAAGTTCAAGGTATATTGTTGGAAACATTCCATGTGACATATCACACCTCAAAATTAATTATATTTTTATATTTTTTTTTAATATTTAACTTGACTAGTTAAATGAAACATAATCTCACAATAACTAAAGGGTATAATATGAAATAAACTTTTTCTAAATTTTTAAACCAAACATAAGACTAGGTAGAAAATAATGAACCAAACACTTGCTAAAAAATAATCCCTGCATTACTAATCCATGCATTACTAATCCATCCATTACTAATCCCAACATTATGCATCTTTGTACCAAACGACCCCTTAATATTTAACTATTTTGGAAAACAAAATAAAATTAGATAAATTTGATAATTTAAAATTATAAATTAAATATTCATAAACTATTCAAAAAATTGTCTCAAAATGTAGATCATAGTTATTACTTAATTGATATTTGCATTTAATCATGTAAGCAATTATATAGTTATTTCATCAAAAAAAATTTAAATATGTATATTAACTATCTGAGAATTGCACTATTCAAATCAATTAAAAATGCCCTTTTGAAAAATAATCCCTTTATTATAAATTAACCCACTAGTGCCAGCTCCATGATAAAATGACGTGAAACCTTCATATTTTTAAGGCCCAATTTTTTAATTAATGTAAACTACGAAAGACATAATATCACATAATATCTCAAAAATAGCCATCCAGACCTTTTGATCTTTTCAAGGCTAACTTTCTCGCACTAATAATAATTGTTGACCATATTTACGGGGCAATGGGATGTTGTTGCATTGGACAATTTTTATTATTATTTTTAAAAAAAAAAATATTGGACAATTACTACCAAGATCGTAGCAACTTTACGGCGTAAGTGCATACTAAGTTGCATATTAGTGAGGATTATCAGATTCAACTCTCAAGTCTTGTCAATTGTTTCCACATTGTTTTTACTTAAATAGATACAAGAACTACCACAAACCTAATATTATACATCAAAAAACCTCTCTATAATAAGCAAGTTGCCCAGTCATTTCAGTCACAAAGGCATCATCGGTCAGCTTTCACCTTTTTCTTTAAGGAATCAAACAAGGATGTATTTGGTTTGTTGTTTGATGACTTTGCAAATGGATTAGAGGGGCGTTGTGCTGTCACCTTGATGGCTTCTCCATTCTGATCTTGTGCATCTTCCACTCCATTTGCATTTTTCACTTCGTCTTCTTCTCTTGCATTACTCACTTCATCCACCTTGTCCTTTTCATCCCTAACTTTCTTAGCATTCTTCATATCAAATGCATTTTTGAATTCCCTTGCCATTTCCAATTTTCTGGCTTTAGCATTTTCTGCCTCTACGTTTACATCCTTGATTGGCTCCTCTAGAGGCCGTTTTTTCGTCTGACAAGGAGCTAAGGAATTTAGGGATGGAGAATCCTGTAATTCCAATCTTTTGCTGCTTTCAACCATAACATGGGACTTGGTTAATGCAGCATGGGCATTAAAGGAGTTATCACCTTTCAAGTCAGTAGATGCAGAAATTTTGCCACCAGTTGTTTCTCTATTCATTCTTTCCTGTAGAAATACAATGGAACATGAATAACAAGTGAAGTAAATAATATGACAGTCATATGCTTCCATGGAGGTCACAGTCCCTACCTCCAATAGGGCATTAAAGCGCTCTGCCAAATTTGGCAGTTTCAGTGCTGTGACAAGCTTTATAGCACCTTTGACTGATTTTTCCAAAGACAGAAGCTTTACGAGCTCAGTAGCTCTCACTAGCTTATCTCCTGATAAGAGAGGGAAAAGAAACCGATATCAAAATTTAAGAAAACAGAAAGGAGAAGTAGGAAACTGAAGTATTCCAAACTTGCTGCATCCAACTTTGCAGAAAACTGACCATTGCAGCAGGACGCAATGAGCCTCAGGATGCAACGGTCAAGAGCAGCTTCAGTATTAAAAGCCTCATCATCAAGCAAACTGGTGTCCTCACCAGCAGCTTCCATTTCTTCAATTGTGCTCTGAATCTGAATATAAATCCAGCAAACAGCATATCAACATGAATTTTCACTGCTTTTTGAAGCTGCAATGAAATCTTAGTATACACATACCCGGTGGAGATGCGTGTTATTCATTATAAATTCATTCTCCAGGATTTCTGATCCAAGGTCAGATGAAGCAAGAGGGAATGAAAGATCCAACAGTGAGAGAATAGGTTTAGGAGTAGCCTGAAAATACAACCAGAGGATTAGAAAGGTGTGGTCATATATATGCAAGAAACACAACAAGAAAGCATCATACCTCTGGAAAAGAGTCGGGAGATTTGCAAATGACACAGAACAACTTGCTTGTGTTTAACCCAACAACCCAATAGTTTTCTTCTGACTTCTTCAATTTGCTGGCACTGAAATTTCTAATTTGTGAATGAACAAGATCTATAACTCCAAAGCAGTTAGTGGAAAAATAGGGAGGTTATTATACCTGAAAAGTGGAAGCCAACTCCCACCATATTGATTACTAAAGACCCTTAGCACACCCTACATTTGCAGTTAAGCAACTGATATTGATTAAGCAATCTTAACAAAAATAATGGCCTCAGAATTAATGCTCAATGCTTTTCTCACCGTTGAGTCAAAAGAACTGAGATATCCCTCTTCACTAAAACCAAACCATGACAAACAGGAACCAGGAGTCAATGGAAGTCTTCCTCGGCGAGGTTGTGTTCCAGTACGAATATTGAAGACTCTAAATTCAAGAATCTGTATGGATTTTTAAAAAGCTCTATCATCAATAAACCAGCTCACCTCTTCTCCAATCGTCATCAATAGATCAGTCCAAATAATACTTGCATATATTAAGTTCAAGTAGAAAATCCAAGTTCAATGGAAGTGAAGACAAACAGGCACTATATAGCCTTGTTGACATAACATGAAACAAAAGATATTAACAACATGACATGATAATGAACTATACCTGTTCGTTCGAGGGAAGAGGGGGAGATGCATGTGTGACAACAGCAAGTTCATCCTTAAAGCCTGCTGCAGTAACCACTGGTCCATCAAGGGAAAGAATATGCCTCTTGTATTTCAATCCAAATAAAGAAACAGAACTGTCTCAGATATCATTTCCAGAATAATCAAAAGATCTGTTACGACATTTGATATACTCCATCTATATCAAGATGATTGTCTTAAGTCTATTTCAGGTAATGCTAAAACAATGACCATTTTTCATAACTTATATAAATAATCAAATAGTATTAACAAATCAAAAACCAATCCATTATACAAACTGGAAACAACTTTCAAGAAGTAATACAAATTCAAGCTGAACCTCCATTAACTCTATTACAAACAAATGTTACTTTCTTAAAATTGCATGAAATCAAACAAAACAGTTAATTTGAAGCAAAGGGAGATTATTATTGACACAAATGGAAGCAACTTAAAAAAAATCTCCAGGAAACAATATCTGAATATATATACCTGCAGGCCACCCTCTGTGAAGATGCGAAGAAAATTGCAACTAGTTATGGCAGCTACCCAGCCAGTTCCTAGTGCAACAGCTCTTACTTCTTCCTCTTCAAATCGCATTGACCACTGATGTTGCATAAGGAAATCAGGGTAAGTCACTGAAGTAATAAGTTTCATAACACTTCCAAAACATTTTGGCATACACATAGTCCTGATATACACATACGGAATGATAGTAAATCACTAACCTCACTGTTATTTGCCCAGGTTCCGAAAGGTCGATACATGAGTGTACTCATATTCTTTTCACCTTTGCATGGATTTGCAAATACACTTCCATTTTCATTTAACGAAGCCATCGTGAACCCAAAATAATCAGTCATTGCAGGGACTCGGGGACCACTGCTTGTGTCATGAAAATCAATCTGCATTGAAGTTGTCATGTTAGCTGAATAACTAATTCATATATAGATCTATAAAACATTGGATAAATTCTCCTCTCAACATAGTATGCACCAAAATTTACTAGCTGTTTTCCCCTTATTAGTTTTGTTGACGAATTGATGATCACGGATTCTAGCCGTGACAATTAAAAGACAACACTTGTGATTGATGATGGTTGTGGAAACAAGCACAAAGTTCAATTTTGTATAATAAGAACAAAAATAAATAATGAGGGTATAGTTTTAGGATAGAAATACAGACAGACAGACAGACACAAAAAACAAAACAAGCAAACAAGCCACAATACCTCTATGTGAGAGTATCCTTCATGCTCCATCGTGGTTATACTGCCAAGCATGCTGTAACATAGAAAACGCCTTTTGCCTGGCAGCTGCGGAGTTGCACCTGGCTGAATAGCTTCTTGCATTTTCGGCCCAGTAGAAAGTGGCACATCCTTGAGCTTATTTCTTTTATTATCTGAACCATCCCTGTGACCATGAGGAGCCTTCTTACGAGGTTCAACATTTGGAAGTAACTCCAACTCTTCATTAGTGTCCTCTTCCCAATCATCAGTATAACTATGATGTTTGCGTAATCTTTTTCTGCTAAATGGTTCAGATTCATCTTGACTACCTTCTCCAAGATCACTTAAACTACCAGATACACTTGGGTTTTCTTCCTCTTCATCATAGAAAAGAAGACCATGACCACTTTTAGAACTTAAACCAGGAATATCTTCTGTGGGAGATCTCATTGAAGAAGGTACAGCTGATTCCCAAACACCATACTTTCCCATGATGTCAATTACTGCCAATGCATTGCCAGTTGGTTTCCACGCCATACAAGTTATCCTGTTATCAAATTTCTGCCGATCAATATCTTGTTTCTTATCAACATCCCATATCAAAACCTGTCTATCTAGTCCAGAAGTAGCCATGTACTTTCCATTTGGTGACCAAGACAAAAAGCAAATGGGTTGTACATGATCACCTCTAAGAGAAAACAGTTTTTCTGCAGTGTCTCTGTCGTACATCACCACATCATTTTTCAAGCCAGGAACAGCTAATAGTTCCCCATCAGGACTCCAGCTAACTATATTTGCAGAAGAAAAATCAGAACCAATGACAGGAGCTATTCCTTTTAAGACATGAATAGTGTTCCCAGACTGGAGTTCCCAGAGCATAACAGTCCCTATTGAATCAACTGAAGCCAGGTATTCACTTTTGGGATCAAAAGCTATGCCAGTGATGGATCCTCGATGTCCTTTAAGAACTCTTGCAATCGAGCCATCAATGGTATTTATAAGTTTGATGCCTTCATCATCACCACCAGCTGCCAGCATAGTTCCGGATTTATTGAATGCAAGCGCCCGTATTGGCAATGTAAATCTAGTAATGTTTGTATCGAACTCCCCAGCTGATGCAAGATCAAGACAAAAAAACAAATCAAATGATGATCACAATCAGCAAATCGATGAGCAGCTGGACTAGAAAAAACAAATATTCCAAATTTCTACAACTATTCATGTATATGCCTCCATTTCGATCAATATGCGTCTTCCTGATTCGAGACATTTTGAACTGTTTGATATTATTTCATATATAATCCTATTTCAGAACTTCCAAAAATTCAAATTCATTTAACTTTTAAACCTTGATGTGATATATTCCCAATCAAACTAAGTTTTCAACCATTACTTTTTTGTATTTTCTTCCACTAACACTAATATTTTATTTTTTATTATTTTTTCACTAACACTAATATGATAATTAAGTCAAATCGACATCTTAAACTCCATGCCATTTCAGAGATTATGATATAAAATAACAAGGCGATAATTTAAGGCATTGAAAGAACTACATCTTCAGATAAGTTTTTATAATTAAACAGCAATGATGTCTTGAGCAGTTAGATACACAGAGGCAGAAAAGAACCGAATCAAGGAAAAGATTTCAAAAGCAAAATGAGATCAAGATGATCAGGAAGATATTAAAAAGTTGAGCTATATTTTTACTATTTTCCTTTCTTTCTCTTCATATTTCTTCTTTTATGAAGGGGCAGTGTGGGGCAGGATATGTGGACAACCTTTTCACTTCAAGCAGTATAAGTAAGGTTGCTAGGAGCCTAATAATCTCATAGAACTTAATTCGGGAGTAAGCAGAGTTCGTTGAAGTATTCAGCCTTAAAATTGCAGTCAAGAAAATAAAAAAGTTTATAAGGACAATCTTGTATGTACCTTATGAAATAAGACCAAATGCACCTTTATATTCTCTTCATATCATACTATGTTAAAATTATACATTAATTCAGCAGTTAGCAGAGTTTGATTTGATTAATCAACCCTTAGAATTGTGGTGAAGAAAAAAAAGTTTAAAAGGACAATCTTTGCATGTGCCTAATGAATTAAGACAAATGCAACTTTAACTTCTCTTCATGTCATACTATGTTAAACTTCTTCATCATACTTTGCAGCTCCAAATGTTAGAGAATAAAACAACAGCGCAAGCAAATCAGCTCCTCAAACTATGTTGTCCAACCTGATTTAGACCACTAACAAATAATGTGATTCCTAGTCTAAACTCACAGGTAGCTCATGAAAGGTGATCTTAACTATATTATAGCCATACTTCAGGAATATAAGTAGTTTGTCACATACAATATCGCATGGTTAGTGCTTTCCTGAACCAGTGGTCACACAACAGTTGTATGAAGGGATCAACTTATTTGCAGAAAGATTTGACTGTGTTTAGTAAGAATGACTATGGGACAATCATACTGTCAGAAAGACTTTAGGAGAATTACTAGTACTATATATCAGTGAAAGTAAATCAATATTTTGAAAAGTTTTCACCAAAAGCACCTTAAGTTATTGCTATAATTGATCATTTCTCCCGAACATTCTTGTTTTGGAAATAGTATGATATGAAAAACATAACAAGTTACAACAAATTTCAGAAATAGTACGTATGCCACTCAAATTGTCAACTCTAATGGCTCATTTGGTAAGGGAACAAGTTATCCCAGGATTCATGATCCTGGTATTGTTATCCATTCCAATTTGGGATAAAATAATACTATCACGGGATAACTAATATTGGGATAAGTCATCGCGTGATTTTATCCCAACCAAACACGGATAAACTCAGCCTAAAATTTCATCTTTATCCCTTATAACTCTTACTAAATTAGCCCTAAGTCAGATAAATTTCCTTTTTTGGTCCGTGGCTAATGTGTCAGAATGCTTTCATCAGTCAACTTAAGGATTAACTATTCATTTTGCCTCCAACAGGAACACAACAAGCAAAAACTAAATGAAATAAAACGAACTCCTTGTTCCTAAAATGAAATCACTCTACTTTCCATTTCAATTGTGGACGTAAATTACCTGTGATGAGAGAAAAAAAAAGTGAGAGAAAATACCAGGAAATTTGTAGAGTTTGACGGAATGGTCAATAGATCCAGAAGCCAGACAGGTGTAATTAGGGCTGAGAGACAAAGCGGTGACGCCATCTCTGTGCTGTCGAAGAACTTTAGGGGGATTAGCTGGCAAAATAGCATCGTGAATGCAAATTGAAGAATCAGAAGAAGACGCAGTGACGATGTGTTCGCCCTGCTGATCCCATAAAACCGAGCAGAATGACCCAACACCATTGCTGTTCTTGTGAGCTTCTCTAAGCTTAATGGATCTGATCTTCATTGTCGATTAAAGATTGTTGCTCTCTTCCTTCCTATGATTTGGATTTTTACTTTACTACTGGTTTTGGAATGTTAGGGTTTTGGATAAATGTAAAAAAACGTTTTGGATTTGGCGGGAAATGGAATTGTGAATTGCGTTAGCGAGAGCGGGAAAGGAGGACAAATTTGGAAATCTATTTGCTTTTTTTGCGCCATTTTAATGAACCTGATACTGACCCGACAAAAAGTTACTAGGCCAAGCCAATTCACTAGTCAATAACTCGGTTTAGCTGTTACTGGGCCTACAGCCTACCTAGATTGGGCTCTATTTAAATGGCCGGGTCAGTTATTTTCTGGGCCGAAGCATACATATATTCAATTTTTGACTACCATTTAAGTTATACAGGAAGTCTATTTATTTCGAAACAACTTCAGATATGTAACGCATATTTTTAGACATCATAGCTGAAAGTTAAGTATACACAGCTGAAATTCAATTATTTCGCTTGAACTTCAAGCACGTATGACGAGTCGTTTTGATGTTACAGTCACTAAAGCAATCGCTTGGAGCCTCAATTGTTATGGGGTTCCACCTTTCTCTCAAATATATATATGTGTGTATAGTGAAAAAAATTGTGTATTGATAAATTTGAAAATAAATTTTTGGATAATATAAGGAACGTTTTAATAATTGCACAATAGAATAGTGTTTTGTTAATTGTAACATTCTTTCTTATTTGGTTATTTATTTTATTGTCTCATTTATATTCTAACAATTGTCATGAACCAACATTATTATTATATATTTACTTTTTCTTTATTGACCTTTCCCAACTCTTATTCTCTCACTAAATATTCTAAAATCTCTCGAGCGATTAAACCTTTCATATTATGCAAAATCTAGATCAAATTTATTTTTTGATAGCTTCTGTAAATTTCTAGTACTAAAACTAATCACTGCAGTTTTAATATCATTATATCAAACTTAGCGCAATACTATTTCGATATCATTATATAAACTTTTCAAATTGTTGAGTCAATCTTTATTATTCTAATTTTATTTAATTTAAAATTTACATCTTTACTTCATAATGTCTACGAACCATGTAAAATCTATCTCCGAACCTCATTTATAGAATTACACTAAAAATATATTATAATCATTCAGTTTATATATATGTCAATTAAAAAAATGAAATTTCTCTATCGAATTTGATTTTAAGCCTTCAAACTTATTAAGATTGTCTGACCTACAAAAATCAATTTTGCATCAACTTAAAGACAAAAAGCCCTAAACTTTGAAAAAGAATTTATCTATATTTAAGATTTGCCAAGTCTAACTTGTGACAAAGCAAGTAAATTGCAAGTTTCCAAAAGGGTTAATTTTTGTTGGCAAAAAGTTTGTCATGGCATGAAGTTTAAGTCCGAAGATCGAGAAATCAGCGACACCCACGGTGGGCCATGCCAATTGCCTTTAGTAGTGTCTTTCATGTGCTACTCTCTTGAAAACCCAAACATATTTTTCCTCTTTTCACAAATCCCAGTGTTTGAACACCAAAAAGTACTTCACACCCCAAAACAAAGCCTACAACCCTAATCAAGACTATGAATTCAAAGTTATGAATTGACGAGACTAGTTATAATGAAATAAGTTAGGTTAAGAACAATTGATTTGTTATATATTTAACATAATAAATTTTAAAGAATAACAAAAATAATCTTCATAGTGTAAAAAGTGAAGTATAAAAAGAGATTAAAGAAATATTATTGTCATTTACTAATTTTATTTAGAGATAAGTTATTTTAGGATTACTATACCATTCAAGGATATTAATCTCGAGATAAGTTATACTGGACTTGTCAATTATATAATAAAATAATGAAGTGTCACTATATATAATGTAATCTCAAGATAATTTGATGTCATCTTTCACACCAAACTATCCCTAATTGTCCAACACGCAATCAAATTAGATAATTTAATATTGTTTTGGGTGTAATATACTTCATTCCTCCTATTTTATATGATTATGATATAAAGTATTAGTTCTCATCAATAATCAAATAATTCTTATAAAATAAAATGTGATAAAGTAAAAATGAATAAGTTTTAGACTGTGTCAACGGGGAATGGTGGAGCAAAGAGCAAAAGTTACCTTCATAGTTCACACTCTGTCTCGATGCTTTTGTAATCTTCATAAATATTTCGTTAAAATTTGGTACTTTACAGCTTTTTTCTCTAAGCATATATAGTCAACGGTCAACGAGTTTCAATACTCCATTATCCTCGATTTTAGTAATTACATTTTGATTTCAGCTGTAATATCTGACTCTATTAGCACATTTTTCATTGTCGATCCCGCTAATTAAAATTAATCACCAATCATAGTGATATACTTAATTACTTGTCAGCTTAAAAAAAACAAAATATGAGTATCAATCTTAGTACAAAGCAGAGAACATCGTTTAGTAAGCCTTTCGTCTATTTTTTTTTTTATATTGCGTTTATCGAAAGTTAGTTTGATTTATTTTTAAGTTAAATTACATTGTATTAATTTATTTTTAAAAAAAAGATATCCAAAAACTATATGAAAAGTACTAATTATAATTTTTTGCATATCAATATAATTAAAAAAAAATACATCATAAAATGTTAATTAATTTTATAGTTTGATTATAAAAAAGATAAACTATGACAATTACAAGTGAACGATGTTAGTAATCCTTATGTTTAATAATAATTATCAATCATTGACTTGCATAGAAATGAAGAATCAGCAAATAATAGGATTGATTTTACTAAATCACTCTTATTAAATGTAGTCAGTAGTCATTTATAGATTGATAAATGAACATTATTTAATAGTAAGGATAAAATAAATACGTAATGATAAATTATTTATTGATTTTATAAACTGGGCATTATTTAATAGTAAAGGTAAAATAAACATGTAATGATAAATTATTTATTAATTTTATAAATTGGACGAGCATTACTATAGTAGATATGTAGAGACGGGCAAAGGGAAACTTCTTCCGTCCACTTTTGATTACTTGTCCAATATCAATTTGACATATCATTTAAAGAACCATTAATAGAACGATAAATGTTTTATGATTTTGACATATCATTTAAAGAGCTGTCAATAGAACGATAAATTTCCTACGGTTAAACCTCTTTATAGTGATAACGTTTATATATTCATATTCAATATCACTATGAATAAAAATAACTTTTAGCGACGTTAAATATTTATATTAATAAAGAGTATTAAAGTTTTTTACTGTCATTAATTAAGTGTCATTAGAACCAATGACGCTAAAGACTTAAGGAACATATATAAAAAGTGTCAATTATCAGCAAAAAATACATATTTAACGATAATTAAAAATAAAATGCCACTAATAATTATTTTTCTTATAATGTTTAAACCTTATTTAATTGTTATAAATAAAAATACGCACAAAATAAATAACTAAATGATTATAGAGGGTAATTTTATTAAGGTCGATTTCATATAAAAAGTTTGACCACATATCACCTCTAAATATAATAAATCTAATGCATTGAAAATAACTATTTTTAATAATAAAGGTAAATTTGGACTTTGGTTTTAAATTGTTTTTTAATTTTTCAAACTAGCTAGACAAATAAAAGCACTCCTTCCATTCCATTTGACTTAATCATATTTTGAATTGATATACTATTAGTTAGAGTGAATATATTTATTCATTACTATATCTCATACTATAAGTCATCTTTTATGTTTTAAAAGTCAAATAATTTAAATTTGATCAGAAATTTATATATCACATCTTTAATTTTTTTTGGAATAAAATTTATATATTTGTAAACTACGTAAAAAGTACTATGAGTCACAATAATTGATAATTCGTAATGTTTAATAAATCTATGAAAAATTTACGATAAAAGCTAGACTTGTTTGACTCTCAAAATATAAAAGATGATTTATAATATGGAATAGAGGTAGTATATTTTTCAAAGACATTGATGTTAATAAGTTGAAGATATAGTGTGAAATTAATTGATTAATTGTCAAACTAAGAAATATTAGACAAACAAATAGAGGCAAAAGGGAGTAATTAACAATTAATTTGTTTCTATTTTATGGACTTATATACAGTTAGGCCTCATTTATTTTCATTAAGTTAAGAGATCTGAATCTGAATACACATTTGACTATTAAAATTTATCCTCAACACCAAACAATCTCCAAGAGTGGACCAATAAATATGGCTTGATTTTTGCAAATACTGTGTGTTTACACCTCAAGATAAACGAATGTGTGTCAACACTTTTTGACTGAAATGTAACTTGGTAATTAGATTTTCCAGAGAACTGCACTGTGTTTACACAGGACTGAACGGCACTAAACTTATAACTGAAAAAGGACAAATATATCCAAATTATGAAAGATGATATACACGGAATCCTTGTTATTCAAAAAATGGAGCACGTATATCTTCACACAAACAGATGGACACGTATCCTCTACTCAATATTGGGCATTATAAATGACAAAATGAAAGCAAGATATCTAGGAGCAATTTCTACGTTTACACGTGATCAAAGCCAAACGTTTAAATTAGTTCAAATAACTACTTGTTTTTTTAATGTGTCAATTTAAAACTAGTAAAATAAGAGTTTAAGACACTAAAGAACAAGGGGTATGCACCCACTGATAAAGATAATAAAAAATGGGAGGTCGAGCTCTCGTGTTCTGAACTTGTTTGTTAAAACCTAACTGTAAAGTTAAAAGAGTTGTTAAGTGAGTATATTATAATAATGTTATGTATCATAGTTTAGGTGTTTAGTTATTCAAGATTTTACCACTTGCCCATGTTCTTCTCCTTCTCCTTCTTCTTCAACATTTTTGGGTTTTCCCCCTCACCGACTCCTTCCTCTCGATAATCACCCATCCTCATTTACCTAATATTATACTTTCTCGTCTTTTTTAAATTATTCGAAAAAAATATTTTATTATATATTTAATCTATTTATACATTAGCATCTCATAATTGAAATGTTTGTACGTAATTTTCAAGAACAACTACTAGTAACAGTAAAGTAATAAATAATATTAGGTAACTATTTATAAAAATCACGATGGATAATTTGTGACGGAGAGAGTACATACGTGTCTCACTCGTGAATTTATAATACATTGTTCCTTTCATTTACATCTGGCAAAAGGAAATCTGAGAGAATTCATTAATCATGTGTGTTCAACAAACAAAACTAAAACTACAGTAACAACAATAAGTGGTAGGAGAAATTTTTGTTGACCAGGACTGCCAGGTGGTGCCTGTTAACATTAGGTTTGTAAAGATTACCTAATTAATTAATCCTAGCTAGAGTTAGGTTCACCTGTTTTACCAAGAAACAATTATAGTGTGGGACTACCAGCAAAGAAGAAATATGAACAACTTTATGAAAGAAGACGAAAAGAACATAGAAGTCGAACTTAAAAATGTAAAGGATAAACACTGCTTTTATATATATAATAAACTGTTAATTAACGGTTTGTTTTTTTCATAAAATAGGAGCTAGGGGAATTATGATTTTCCCCCAGTTCTTCATAAAGTCAAATACTTTTGGACCACTTTGTGTAAACCTAAATATTCCTTGCCTTTAAAAAAAAAAAAACCTTTATTTAGCGACTCGACTAATTCTGATTCATATAGAAAAATTAAACTAGACATCATAGTTAATGCATCCTAAGAAGTGTAATTTAGACTGTCAATTCTAATGCAAATATTAATAATTGGTTCTGTAACTTAAACTCATAACCTATGAATCACACGGGAAAAATAGAAGGCTTAGTGATAGGTGTAAATTTAGGTAGGCCAAGAAAACAAAACAAAGAATTCCTCGTTTGCATGCATGGCGCGGCAGACAGGGGAAAAAAACAACCGTATCTTCAGCTCCACGCTATTATAGCCCTTTTTCCCTAACATCAACACATATAGACCGTCTTCCTCTTTTTTTTTTTTTTTCTATTCAGTCTTTTGTGTTTCCCCAGGTGCTCAATTGTACCTCTTAACCAATTTTTTAAACAAGAAAAAGTTAACAATTCTAGCCCTAGTTTTGACTTGGGTTTGAAATTTGGGCTTTCTATAAATCTCCCCTGTTTCCTTCCATGTGCATCCTCCCTCTCCTTTATTATAACAGACATACCAAAAAAAGAAAAGAGGTCAAAAAATGGTGTCTTTAAGTTTTAGTTCCTTTATGCTTGTTATGTTACTCTTCATTTTTCTTACCATAAAGGATACAATTGCTCATACTGATGACCAAGGTATGTACTTCCTTTCTCTTTTTTCCACTCTTCAATGGAGTATAATTTTTACTTTCTAATGGAAAGTAAAATATATGCAGCTAAACAAATAGTCCATGAGGCTGAAAATTACAACGCCAGTGATCTAAAGAGTTATCTTAGTGTGAAAAAGGTAATAAAGTTGATTTGATAATTTCCCCTTTTTCTTTAGTGTTTTCACTCGAACTTCACTTACTTATTATTTGATCAAATTTCTTTATTTTTACGAAGTTAAAATTGAAATTTCAGCAAGTTTTGGAGAGTGTACCGGCAGCTGCTGAATTCAGACTGGGAGGAAGAAAAATGATGATAGAGATAAAAAAAGACATGAAGGAAGTGAAGAAAGGTGAATCATCAGGTGCGGCAAGTGCAAGTGTTCATTCTGTTGGAAATTTAAACTACCGTAAAGGGCAGGGGAAGTTGAGAGAAATGAGCGGTATAATTAGTAAAAGCCATTCGATGAAGGCCAATACAGGAAGTTTTGTGGCTCTTAATGCTGATTATCACATGGCAAGACCACACCCACCTAAGAACAATTGAGTGACTGAAAGTGAGAAAAAACTTTTTGGTAGATCTAATTAGATGTTCTTGTGAAAAAAGGATAGTACTATATATACTTGTATGTATAAATAGAAAGTTGCGCGAATTTTCAGATTCACATTACGTGCAAAAGTATGCAATTCTTTGTAGTTGATCCATCTATTCTTTTTTTATTTCTCAAGCAAATTAAGTGAAATGGAAATATGTTGTTCCTCTGTTCTCTTTTCGTATCCATCAACTCCTCACTGCAAGCTTAATCGAGTGTCTAAATTGTTTTGCTCAACTAAGCATATCTGCAGCTAGTTATAACGTATTTAAATTTGCATTTATCGAGCTGGAAATGATGAAAGGAAAGGAAAAGAAAAGAAATCATTTCTCAATTTGGGCATTTTCTCCTTTGAAATGCAGGAAACTACAATAGGCCTCTTGGTCATGACTCGCGAAAGAACTTACATTATCAGGTTCTCCTCTTTTAATTATACGCAAATATACTATTTGCTTGACTCTAGTTTGAGTGATTTCTATGTTACTATATTTTCCCCTTAATTTGAATTTCATGATCAGGGCAATGACAGTGATTCAATGAATTCAGCAAGTACACACAACTCGAAGAACGATGATCAATCTGATGATAATGGATCATTTCAGAAGATTGAATCAGAGAAATTTGTGGACGATACGACTGAGTTATTCACCATGATGAACAAGGACTATGTTGGAGGTCCAGGATCAGGAAGCAAACCCCGTCACAAGCCCCCAATCAACAATTTCCAGCCTCTCCACAGATCAAATCCTTAAAATTATGTAAAATTTTTGGTTTTGGTTCAACAATTTTGGCCTACTCCATAAGTCATAGGAGGAAAACTAAACAATACACTAACCCAATTTTGGAACAATTTTGCTTGGTGGCATGTACTAGTTAATACTATAATTTAGTTTTTCTAGGTGTGATGTACTAATGTGTAAGAATCAGTATTTTGATTCCTTAATATTCTATATAGTATCACTGTTCAAAACAGAAAGACTGCATTTTGTTTAAAAATAATACTACTAATCTCAGTGTGACAGTAATTTATGATTAAAGCTCAATTTGGCGCCGATGAAACAGTATAACATCACATGGTTAGTTTATAGCTTTTTAGTTTTATGTCATTTTTACGCTTTTTTTTTTTTTTACTCGTAAAAGATCTGAAATGATTTTTGTGACCCTAAAATTTCTTGCAATGATCAATGGTAACCTTTGTGGATGTCAACTTCTTACTGTCATTGGCATATCTTTTACATCATCAGTATCACAACAGTTCTAAATAGTAGAAGAGGACATTTTTTTTTTTTTTTTGCTTTCCTCTTTTACCTGTTACCATTACATTGTATAATCACAATATTGTGTAATCCCAAAATAACACTGATTAACCCGGATCCCTAATTAACCTAACCCGGTTGATTAATCTCAGCCCAATAACTCTTGTCAGCCCAATATATTTTGAGGGATATCCTTATTCGATTGGGGCAAAATATAACCCAATATATTTTGAGGGATATCCTTATTCGATTGGGGCAAAATATAACCCAATATATTTTGAGGGATATCCTTATTCGGTTGGGGCAAAATATAACTAAGGCCCCTAAATAATTCCTGATTTTGATATAACTAATGCCTCAATTACATTGGCATACACATGATCAATGAATTTCCACAAGCAACAAATAATAATATATTCAGTGTGATCTCACGAGTGGGGTAAGCTTAATAAGTTCCATAACATGCAGCTGGTGAAGCATATGTCCTCGCCCTCGTTCACAATATCAGTTTAACATTTACCCTAGTTCTCTACTAACTCTTCCAACCACATACAAGATACATACTAACTTAACGACTCTTCCCTAACATCAACACATCTAGACTATCAATTTTTTTAAAAAGAAAAAGTTAATAATTCTAACCCTCGCTTTGACTTGGGTTTGGAACTTGGGCTTTCTATAAATTTCCCCTGTTTCCTTTCATGTCCATCCCTCTTCTATATTGCAGATTATAACAGATATACCAAAAAAGAGAAGGTAAAAAATGGTGTCTTTAAGTTTTAGTTCATTTATGCTTTTTATGCTTCTCTTCATTTTTCTTACAATAAAGGATACAATTGTTCATACTGATGATCAAGGTATGTACTTTTTTCTAATCTTCAATACATTTTACAATTTAGTTTATAGTTGATCTTTCTTATGCAGTTAAACAGATGGTACATGAAGCTGAAAATGATAACGCTAGGATGAGTCATCTCAGTGTGGAGAAGGTACTAAAGTTGATTTGATAATTTCCCCTTTTTTCCACGATGATCAATTGTGTTTTGACTTATCATCGCGTGTGACTCGAAATTCACTCGTTGATGATGAAGTTGTACAAACACTAGTTGTTATTTTTCAAAGCTAAAATTGAAATTTGAGGAAGTTTTGGATGGTGTACCGGTAGCTGCGGATTTCAGCATTGGAAAAATGGAAGGAAGAAAAATGATAGAAAGACATGAAAGAAGTGAAGAAAACTGAATCATCAGGTGCGGCAAGTGCAAGAGAAAAAGTTTTTGGTAGATCTAATTAGATGGAAAAATACCTATTTAATTTGCATTTAGCGAGCCGGAAATGATCAAAGGAACAGAAAAGAAAAGAAATTATTTCTCAATTTGGGCATTTTCTCCTTTAAAATGCAGGAAACTACGATAGGCTTCTGGGTCATGACTTTCTCCTCTTTTAAATAGTATATGTAAATTTACTATTTGTTTGAGTGATTTCTCTGTTACTATTTTCCCCCTTGATTTGAATTTCATTATCAGGGCAATGAGAGGGATTCGATGAATTCAGCAAGTACACACAACTCGAAGAACGATGATCAATCTGATGATAATGGATCATTTCAGAATCTTGAGTCAGAGAAGTTTCAGGATGATGCGACTGACTTTTTCACCACGAACAAAGACTACGTTAGAACGCGAAGATTTTGTCCTGATTTTCTTATTATATTTGAATTTTATCTTTTTTTCAAAGTAAGTTTTTATTATCATAAATATTTTTATTTTTTCTAAAAAAAGATATAATTCTATTCTATGTTTGATTATTTTTTTCTTAGGGAGAACTTATGAAACCATAAAATTTGAATGCCCATTTTCTCATACATGAACATCTACAGTGTATTTAATAAGAGCTTTGTTTATAAGAAAACTTTTCTTTCAACCGTTTTAATATTTTCTTTTATGTTAGTTTTTATGTTAGAGGGATCAATGTATGACGGAGGTATCTGCATATCATTTACGATAGTTTGAAAATATATTTATCATTTTTTCCTTCATATAACATTATTATGTTTTTAGTATAAATTTGTCATTTAATTTATATCGTTAATTTGTAATTATAAATTTTCACATGACATTCTAATTACTTTAGAATACCTTTGCGTCTATTTCATGATGCAGGTCCCAGTATCAGTTACCAATGGTGATTAGTTCCATCCTTCTTTTGCAGTTGTGACTTGGAGACAAGGGTGACTACTTGGCGTTGAGTTTGTCTTGTCTCCTTTTGTTTTAGCTAGTATTGTTGTCTTTGAGACACGCTTTGTTGTGGTCCACATTTTGGACTTGTACTCCTTATTAGATAGCTTTGTATTAGTAACTTTCAAGTTTTGGGACAACTGTATATATTTCTTTTGGTTGTTTCCGCCTTGTTATTTTTCTTTAGATTATTATTTTCTCTAATTTTTGTCCTTACGTTCAGTATTTGATGTTTTGGGTTACAGGTTAACTTACCTGTTGATAGGATATGGTAAATGTCATCATGACTCGAGAAATCAAATCATAACAAGTAATCTACAAATACCTGATCAATAATTTCCAGCCTCTCCACAATTATTTTTGATTTTGGTTCAACAATTGTCTCCCTCATGGGAGGGAAATTAAACAATAACCCAATTTTGATTAGTGGCATGTGCCTTCATGTACTGGTGTTAATAGTACTACAATATTTATTTATTTTGATTCCTTAATATTCTATACAGCAACACTGACCAAACAGAAAGACTACATTTTCTAAAAAAATAATTCTACTGCTAAGAATCTCCGAATGACAGTATTTTATGATTAAAGTTCAATTTGGCGCCACTCAAATACTTGTGAAAAGGGTAAAATAGTCCTTTTATCTGTTAATATTTAAAGTAGTACTTATCTTTTAGCCCTCTATATTTCAAGATTAGAAATGAATTGGCTCTTGAGAGAATGAAAAGATCTCTATCTAAATGAAAAAACATTTTGAATTTTGGCTTTTATGGTGTTTTCTTAATTTTTTTAAATTAAGTATCAAGTTTAACTATACAAATGATCAATGAAAGTCATATATTATATCCATTTTATACAATCAATAAGGAGAAACCTTCGAACATACTAAATGGATTCACCACAAATCTAATATATTTTCATGCTTGATTACATTAATCAAATTATGTTGTCATATGTTCATGTATTACACCTGCAATATTCTTATTCTTCGACGTGCTAAAAATTCAATTAATCCGTAACATCGGCAAATCTCTGGCAATATCAATCGAATTTTACAGATAATTATCCAATCGCAATGGAAGCAAAGAAAGTTTTGGAGAACATGCAAAGAAAACACCGATTAAAAAAATAGATGGATGTTTGGATTAAGATGCATACAAATTCTTGAAATACGTAGAATCAAAATTGCTTCATGCTAAATGATAAAGACTGCTCCGATTCTTAACTCAAAGATAAAGGACAATTTTGATCCTTTTCTAATATATTGTAACATGACATGGTTTACAATCTTATTTTATTTTTACTCATAAGAAATCTGAAATGATTTTTTTTAGAGATGAGTGTCAAAAACACATCTAAATTATTTTTTTAGTTTCATACTTAAACTATTGAGAATGTGAATTTTATACATAAACCATCACTTTTTAGTTTGACAAACACTTAAGGTGTGTGTAATGCACTCTCTCTCAGACATGACATTCTCCATTATAAAAAAAATTCTACCTTGACAAAAATTAAATAATGAACTATTAATATTAATTAAAGACTAAAGATTAAACTATTACTATCCATAACAAAAAAATATTAAAAACTAAAATTTAAATTATTTTCTTACCCACTCCACCACTTACTTCACGTAACCCCTCCTCCCCCAAAAAAATATTTATATTATATTACCTTTTCAGAAATAAAAATTATATCCCATTCTATTTAACCCTCCGCTTCAAATTTTTTTTCTTCTTATTTTGTATTAAATATGTAAGTTCATATATTTTTAGAGAAAAATTCTACTAGTGTACTGAATATAAAGTAAATAATTTAAAAATTAAAAAAATCCTGCTGCAGCAAGTAAAAAATATTTTTAATATGAATATATCTAATACAAAAATGAGAAAAAGATTTGGAAGGAGAGGTTTAGATGTGGTGGGTAAGGTTATTTTTTATAAAAAGTAAAAATAATATCTAAATTAGTATTTGGGTGAGTGGGGTGGAGAGGGGGGACGAGATGAAATAAAAATTATTAAATGATTTTTGTTTTTAAAAAAAAAACTGAAAAAAATGGCTG